>NW_005871066.1:7091882-7268535 GCF_000147115.1 Myotis lucifugus
GTCAAGGGCATGTACCTTCGTTGCGGGCACATCCCCAGTGGGGGGTGTGCGGGAGGCAGCTGATCGATGTTTCTCTCTCATCAATGATTCTAACTCTATCCCTCTCCCTTCCTCTGTGTAAAGAATCAATAAAATATATTTTTAGAAAAAAAGGATCAAAAAGAAATGGATGAAAAAATCAATAACTTAGGTAAGAACCAAGAAGAAATGAAGAGCGATATAGCTGCAATAAAAAACACCATTGCCAAAACTGGTTTGGCTCAGTGGATAGAGCGTCGGCCTGCGGACTGAGGGGTCCCGGGTTCGATTCCGGTCAGGGGCGTGTGCCTTGGTTGCGGGCACATCCCCAGTGGGAGGTGGGCAGGAGGCAGCTGATCAATGTTTCTAACTCTCTGTCTCTCTCCCTTCCTCTCTGTGAAAAATCAATAAAATATATTAAAAAAAAAAAACACCATTGAAAATTTCAACAATAGAGTAGGAGAAGCAGAGGACCGAATAGGTGATTAGAAGGCAAAGAAAGCAAACACACCCAAACTGTACTGCATTGGAGAAAAAAATTAAAAGACAGGAGGAGAGCCTAAGGGAGCTTTGGGACAACATGAAGCGAAAGAACATACGAATAATAGGGGTGCCAGAACAACAGAAAGAGGAACAAGGATTAGAAAACAATTCGAAGAAATAATATCAGAAAACTTCCCTGAGGTGGGGAAGAAAAAAGTCACACAAGCACAGAGAGTCCCAAACAAGGTGAACCCGAAAAGACCCACACCAAGACACATCATAATTACCATGGCAAGTGTTCAGGACAAAGATAGAATCTTAAAGGCTGCAAGAGAGAGACGGAAAGTTACATACAAGGGATCTCCCATTAGACTATCAAATGATTTCTCAACAGAAACACATCAGGCCAGAAAAGAATGGATGGAAATCTACAAAGTGATGCAAAGCAAAGGACTGAATCCAAGAATACTCTATCCAGCAAGGCTATCATTCAAATTTGAAGGGGAAATAAGAAGCTTCACAGACAAAAAAAGTCTAAGGGAGTTTAGCACCACCAAGCCAGCAATGCAAGAAATGCTAAAGGGACTGGTGTAAAAAGAAGATATAAAAAGCTCAGAAAGAAAACAGCCACACACAAAAAAAGAAATGGCTACAAACAAGTACCTTTCAATAATAACTTTAAACGTAAATGGACTAAATGCTCCAACCAAAAGACATCGAGTGGCTGAATGGATAAAAAATTATGACCCATACATTTGCTGTCTACAAGAGACCCACCTCATTAAAAGGGACTCACACAGACTGAAAGTGAAGGGATGGAAAAATATCTTCCAGGCAAATGGAAAGGAAAAGAAAACTGGGGTAGCAATACTTATATCGGACAAAATAGACCTCAAAGTGAAGGCCATAACCAGAGATAAGGAAGGCCACTTCATAATACTAAAGGGATCAATACAACAAGAAGATATAACCCTGGTAAACATTTATGCACCCAATGCAGGAGCATCCAAATACATAAAAAAACTCCTGGAAGATATCAAAGGAGAGATCGACAACAATACAATCATAGTAGGGGACTTTAATACACCACTGACATCACTGGATAAATCCTCTAGACAAACAATCAGCAAAGAAACAGCAACCCTAAATGACTCACTTGATCAGATGGACTTAATTGACATCTTCAGAACACTTCACCCCAAAGCCACGGAATATACATTCTACTCAAGGGCTCATAAGACACATTCAAAAATAGACCACATATTGGGTCACAAACAAAGTCTACCCAAATTCAAGAAGATTGAAATCATACCAAGCATCTTCTCAGATCACGATGGCATAATATTAGAAATGAACTACAAAAAAAACAACCCAAAATACTCAAACACTTGGAAGCTGAATAGCATGTTATTAAATATTGATTGGGTTACCAATGAGATCAAAGAAGAAATTAAAAGCATCCTGGAAACTAATGATAATGAAAACACAACAATCCAAAACCTATGGGACGCAATGAAAGCAGTCCTGAGAGGGAAGTTTATAGCTCTACAGGCCTATCTCAAAAAGCAAGAAAAAATGGTGGTAAATCATCTAACTCTACAACTCAAAGAATTAGAAAGAGAGCAACAAGAAAACCCCAGAGTGAGCAGAAGGAAGGAGATAATAAAGATTAGAACAGAAATAAATGACATAGAGACCAAAAAGATAATACAGAAAATCAATGAATCTAAGAGCTGGTTCTTTTAAAGGATAAACAAGATTGACAAACCTCTAGCCAGGCTCACCAAGAAGCAAAGAGAGAGGACCCAAATAAACAAAATCAGAAACGATAGAGGCGAAATAACAACAGACCCCACAGAAATACAAATGATTGTTAAAAAATACTATGGACAGCTCTACTCCAACAAACTAGACAACCTGGAGGAAATGGACAAATTCCTAGAAAAATACAACATTCCAAAACTCAATCAGGAAGAATCTAAAAATCTCAATAGGCCAATAACTATGGAAGAAATTGAAGCAGTCATCAAAAAGCTTCCAGCAAACAAAAGCCCAGGGCCAGACGGCTTCACAGGGGAGTTTTAACAAACATTCAAGGAAGAACTAAAACCTACCCTCCTCAGACTACTACAAAAAATTCAAGAGGAAGGAACACTTCCAAGCTCATTCTATGAAGCCAGCATCACCCTAATACCAAAACCAGGTAAAGACATCACAATGAAAGAGAATTACAGGCCAATATCCCTCATGAACATAGATGCCAAAATCCTCAACAAAATCTTAGCAAATCAGATCCAGCAGTACATCAGAAAGATCATACACCATGACCAAGTAGGATTTATCCCAGGGATGCAAGGATGGTACAATATACGCAAATCAATAAACGTGATACATCACATAAACAAATTGAAAGAAAAAAACCACATGGTCATATCAATTGATGCAGAAAAAGCATTCGACAAAATCCAACACCCATTTTTGATAAAAACTCTCAGCATGGTGGGAGTAGAAGGATCATACCTCAACATAATAAAAGCCATATATGACAGGCCCACAGCCAACATCATACTCAATGGACAAAAACTAACACCATTTCCCCTAAGAACAGGAACAAGACAGGGATGCCCACTCTCACCACTCCTGTTCAACATAGTCCTGGAAGTATTAGCCATTGCAATTAGACAAGAAGAAGAAATAAAAGGCATCCAAATTGGAAAAGAGGAAGTAAAATTGTCCTTATTTGCAGACGACATGATATTATACATACAAAACCCTAGAGACTCCATCAAAAAACTACTAGACTTAATACATGAATTTGGCAAAGTAGCAGGATACAAAATTAATGCCAAGAAATCTGAGGCATTTCTATACACCAATAGTGAACTTGCAGAAAGAGAGATTAGAAAAACAATCCCATTTACCATCGCACCAAAAAAATTAAGCTACCTAGGAATAAACTTAACTAAAGAGGTAAAAGACCTCTACTCAGAAAACTACAGGACATTGAAAAAAGAGATAGAGGAAGACATAAACAGATGGAAGAACATACCGTGTTCATGGATTGGTAGAATCAACATCATTAAAATGTCCATACTACCCAAAGCAATCTATAAATTCAACGCACTTCCCATTAAAATACCAACGGCATACTTCACAGATCTAGAACGAACTCTCCAAAAATTCATCTGGAATAAAAAAAGACCCCGAATAGCTGCAGCAATCCTGAGAAAGAACAAAGTAGGTGGGATCTCAATACCAGATATCAAGCTGTATTACAAAGCCACTGTTCTCAAAACTGCCTGGTACTGGCACAAGAACAGACATATAGATCAATGGAATAGAATAGAGACCCCAGAAATCGGCCCGAACCAATATGCTCAATTAATATTTGACAAAGGAGGCAAGAACATACAATGGAGCCAAGATAGTCTCTTCAACAAATGGTGTTGGGAAAATTGGACAGATATATGCAAGAAAATGAAACTAGACCACCAACTTACACCATACACAAAAATAAACTCAAAATGGATAAAGGACTTAAATGTACGACAGGAAACCATAAAAATTCTAGAAGAATCCAAGGGCAACAAAATCTCAGACATATGCCGAAGCAATTTCTTCACTGATACAGCTCCTAGAGCAGTTGGAACTAAAGAGAAAATGAACAAATGGGACTACATCAAAATAAAAAGCTTCTGCACAACAAAAGAAACCATCAACAAAACAACAAGAAAACCCACCTCTTGGGAAAACATATTTGCCAATGTCATATCTGATAAGGGCCTAATCTCCAAAATTTATAGGGAACTCATACAACTTAACAAAAAGAAGATAAACAATCCAATCAAAAAATGGGCAAAGGATCTAAATAGACACCTTTCAAAAGAGGACATTCAGAAAGCCAAGAGACATATGAAAACATGCTCAAAGTCACTAATCATCCAAGAGATGCAAATCAAAACAACAATGAGGTACCATCTCACACCTGTCAGACTGGCTATCATCAACAAATCAACAAACGACAAGTGCTGGAGAGGATGTGGAGAAAAAGGAACACTTGTGCACTTCTGGTGGGAATGCAGACTGGTGCAGCCACTATGGAAGACAGTATGGAGTTTCCTCAAAAAACTGGAAATGGAACTCCCATTTGACCCTGTGATCCCACTTCTAGGAATTTATCCCAAGAAACCAGAAACACCAATCAGAAAGGATATATGCACCTATATGTTCATAGCAGCACAATTCACCATAGCTAAGATCTGGAAACAGCCTAAATGCCCATCAGTAGATGAATGGATTAGAAAACTGTGGTACATCTACACGATGGAATACTATGCTGCTGTAAGAAAGAAGGTACTCTTACCATTTGCAACGGCATGGATGGAGCTGGAGAGCATTATGCTAAGTGAAATAAGCCAGTCAATGAAGGAAAAATACCACATGATCTCACTCATTCATGGATAATAGAGACCATTATAAACTTTTGAACAATAATAGATACAGAGGCAGAGCTGCCTCACACAGATTGTCAAACTGCAGCGGGAAGGCCGGGGAGGGTTGGGGGACAGGAGGGAGGGGGTTAAGAGATCAACTGAAGGACTTGTAGGCATGCATATGAGCATAACCAATGGACATAAGACACTGGGGGGTAGGGGAAGCCGGGGTATTGTCAAGGGCGGGGGGAAAAAAAAAAGGACACATATGTAATACCCTTTGTAATGCTTTAAGCAATAAAAAAAAAGAATAAAAAAACAACAACAACAACAACAAAAAATCATTGAGTTAGGGTTTTTAAAGGTTTTACCCAGAACACTCATCTATGATCAGTATCAAACCTATGTCATGGTAACTGAAGAGTGTCCCTGGTTACTGCCGCATGACTCAAAGTAAAGCCCAAAATAATAATTGTCCGGTGCCACTCCTATCTCTGCCACTAACATCTTTATGACATTGGGGATGAATGAAGGTGTTGGACTTTTAATACCCTTTCCAGTTATAACATTTTTGTATTTTCCAAATCCCCATGTCAAGTAGGCAAGCAGATCTATACAAAACATAAAAGAGTAATATTTATAATTCTTAAACATTCATTTGATTATAAAACTATAGTTGGAAGTGCTGGACCAAAAAAAAAAAATGATGACACCCATGAAACAGAACAGAATGTATGTAATGACATAATTACCTCGCCATGCCATTCAGGATTATCCTTTCACAGAGGGAATTTTATTTCTCCAGGAAAATATTTGATAAACTGCTTAGCCAGGAAGACCTAAAGGCAAGGTTGAAGAAGTCAAGTAACAAAGACACAGTAAACTAAAATAAAATTCTAGGTCAGACAGAATACAAAATCAGAAAAAGATAAACAAATGGGACTACTCAAGCTAAAAAACTTCCACACAGCAAAAGAAGCCATCAACAAAATGAAAAGAAAACCCACTGTATGGGAGAACATATTTGCCAATGATACATCCAATAAGGGGTTAATTTCCAAAATATATTAAGAACTTATACAACTCACCACCAAAAGACCAACAATCCAATTAAAATATGAGTGAAGAGCCCGGCCAGTTTGTTCAGTGGTTAGGATGTCCGCTCTCGGACCAGAGGGTCTCAGGTTCCATTCCCAGTCAAGGGCACATACCTGGGTTGCAGGTTCACTCCTCACCCCAGGTAGGGAAGCATATAGGAGACAACCAGTCGATGTGAGATCTCTCTCTCTCTCTCTCTCTCTCTCTCTCTCTCTCTCTCTCTCTCCCCCTCTCTCTTCCTTGCTCCCTTCCATGCTCTATAAAGCAAAGGAAAAAATATCCTCTGCTGAGGATTAACAAAAAATAATAATAAGAAGAAGAAACAAACAAACCTCCTAAAAATAAATAATAGATAAAATACCTTCACAGCTTTACAACAATCTTGTTTTCAGTTTGGTGAAGTTTCTATAACTTGGGGATGTCACTGTTTAGGTTAGGTAAATTATCTGTTAAAAATAAATAGGGTCTTTTTGTTGTTAATCCTCACCCAAGGATATTTTCCCATTGATTTTTAGAGAGAGTGGAAGGGAGTGGGAGAGACAGAGAAAACCACTGATGTGAAAGAGACCTCAATTGGTTGCCTCCTGCATGCACCCTGACCAGGGCCTGGGATCAAGCCTGCAACTGAGGTGGTAAGTGCCCTTGGCAGGAATCAAACCCAGGACCCTTCAGTCCTCAGGCCAGTTGCTCTATCCACTGAGAAAACTGGCTAGGGCAGTATGGGGGGGGGGGGGGGTTCTGATAAAAAGAATAAGAGACTTTTCTCTGAGATAGGAAAAAAGCTGAACAAAGATCTCTCAATGTGCAGAAACAGGTCCCGCTGTACAACAGCTTAGGCTGTGCACTGCACAACTCCAGAGAGTTGTTCACACACTAGTAGACTGTGGTGCTCCCAGAGATGTGCACAAACAGCAGCCGTGCAGTCCCAAGCAACGACAGTGGATCCCTAAGTCACCAACTGTATGCTGTCGCTCAGCATACATATATATTTCCAGCACTTAAAACTAATGAATATAATTTTACTAACTTTTCCTGATTTAAAAAAAATCCTCCTTTTATAAAATTTAGTACTTACAGAAAATCACAACCGTGGGAATAGAAATCACCAGAAAAATACTGCTAGTAATGCTATTAGAATTGCACTAATTTGCAAATAATTGATGTCTTTACTATATTTTGTCACCCATCTAAGATCCACATTTTACTAATTTTTCTGCGTTTGAATAAAATCTTGTCATTTGCTTCTTATAACTTCCTGAGAACTCTTAAGGAGGCTCTTGCTGGATAGCTACTGGTTTTGGTTTTCATTGTGAGCAGGATTTTTTTTTTTAGATATGTAAATCTTGACCTTCCAGCTACATTGAACTCTTCTTCTAGATCCACTCTTCTGAACCCTCCAAAACTAGGCTGTTTATCTTTCCTTAAGTTTGTCCTTTGATTCTATACTGAATATCTATTGCTTGCTGAGTAACTAGCTGGAAGCCATATATAAAAATAAAATCTTTGATACTTTGTTATTACTTGTGTTCCAGCCAGAGCAAATGATTAATATTGTGTTTGAAGTTGCTGATGCTATTCTGAAAACTCTGATCCAAGGCAGATTTCATGATAAATAGAAAATCATTATCATGTCCCTCCAGATGAGACATCTAAGTTGTTAAGGAACACTGCGACACATTTTTCACCATATTTTCATTTTGAATAATGTAATTCCATTCAACTTCAGTTACTTTGAGTATATCCTGCTATGAGTATTTCCAACACATCTTCCTCTATGGGCACAATTATGTCTTACTGAACAGAAGGCTAAGAGTGCATCACAGAGAAGAACTATTTGAACAGTCCAAAGCCGTGAATTGGATGGTAAGAAATCTTAGTTTTGTAACAGCTGAACATGGGCAACATCCTATGTAATAAAAAGCTAATATGCTAATGGCCATGATGCCTTCATGCCATAACAACCAATCAGCAGGAGGCTGTGTGCATGGCAGGCACGGGTGGGTGGGGCCTTGACACTGCATCCCCCGCCTGCAGGATTTGACGGAGGTGGGGCCGGCTGGGTCTGGGTCTCTTCCCTTTTAATGTGCACGAATTTCGTGCACCAGGCTACTTGTTTGTCTACAATTGTGTATGTGTATCTGAAAGTTAATATTTCTTACGTAAGAAAATATTTGCAATTTCAAGTGTCCTGTAGCCTTAATGTTAAGCATGGTAAACAGAGTAGATTAAAAATCAGCAGTCTCCTCTAATATTAAATTTTAAAGGACTAGCCAACACACTGTGTCCATAATGGAGCACAAAGGGTCTCTTTGAAACAGCATGCATGGACCTAGAGCAGTGGTTCTCAACCTGTGGGTCGCGACCCCTTTGGCAGTCGAACGACCCTTTCACAGGGGTCACCTAAGACCATCCTGCATATCAGATATTTACATTATGATTCATAACAGTAGCAACATTACAGTTATGAAGTAGCAATGAAAATAATTTTTTTCTTTTTTTCTCTTGTTTTTTTTTCTTTTTTTAAAATACATTTTATTTATTTTTTTACAGAGAGGAAGAGAGAGGGATAGAGAGTTAGAAACATCGATGAGAGAGAAACGGTGATCAGCTGCCTCCTGCACACCTACTGGGGATGTGCCCGCAACCAAGGTACATGCCCTTGACCAGAATCGAACCCGGGACCCTTCAGTCCACAGGCTGATGCTCTATCCACTGAGCCAAACCAGTCAGGGCACGAAAATAATTTTATGGTTGGGTCACAACATGAAGAACTGTATTTAAAGGGCCACAAGGTTGAGAACCACTGACCTAGAGAGTATTATGTTAAGCGAAATAAGCCAGTCAGAGAAAGACTAGTATCACATGCTCTCACTTATATGTGGACTCCAATGAACAAAAGAAACTGAGGAACAAAATAGATCTAGAGACATGAAAGCATGGAACAAACTCACAAATCTCGGGGTGAGGGGGTTGAGATAAATTAACCAAAGAACTTATATGCAATATGCATAACCCATGGACACAGACAATAGTGAAGTGAAGGCCTGTGGAGGGGTGGCAGGAGTGGGGCATAGGGGTTCATGGGGGGCAAACGGGGGACATATACAATACTTTCAACAATAAAGATAATTTTTTTTAAAAAAAGGACTGTCCCTGCCTAGTTTTCAAACTCCTCCCTTGTGGTTCTTCCTTTTGCTCCCTGATCTCCAGTCCTTTGGCCCTCCTCTGGATTACCAAGAAGTGCTGAGATTTCTTCTGCACTAGCTCCCTAGACTGCACTGCCTGCCTAACTGTGCCTCGCCAACGCCTTGTCCTTCTTAAGGTCTCAGTTTACATGTCTCTTCTCCACAGAGTAGAATATCATGATGGGCTCCCTCTTCTTTCATAGTTTTCTGTGCTTTTATCTTACAGTACATTACACATTATAGCGTGTACAGATGCATTTATTTGCATGAGCATTTAAGTCAATCATAATATTTATGAAATGCCTAATAGGTACTAAGTAAAATAATTAAAAGTGATATGCTCCCTGCCTTAATTAAGCTTACAGAGATTAAAAATGTCTTTTATAAACTTTTATTTACCACACATTTATCATTTCCAGGGCGCTTCATCATTTTAAGTGGTGTGTCATGTAGAGGTTCAAATATGGACAAGACAGAGTTGAAATGAGACAGGCTGACTAGATTGGGACAAGGCCCCCCAGAGGAGCACCTAAATTAGAGACTCTTATCAGCATACAGGAGTGATCAGGCCTGAGACACTGTTTTGGAAGACGGAAGTGTTCAAAAAACTAAGGTAAGCACCAGGACTACCAGTTTGTTGATTTATGATGAGAAACAGAGGTCAGATGCACCAAAATTCTGGCATCAGCATAACCAAGGAAAGTCTTATAAAAAGTCAAAATAAGAAAGTTACCTAGTGGACATGCGTATTAAGTAGATGAATCAACAAATTAAATGATTAGCAGCCAGGTTATGCTGTTTTGTCTTATTTATCTCTACAACAGGGACAATATTGATAATGGAGCACAAAGTTGATGGCCAAGTTCTGATTGTCTTGCCATTATCTTTCTTTAGAAAAATTATACCTTAAATTTGGTTACCATTGAATCTTACAATTCTGTGTTTATTATGTCACTTTAAGGTCATTTTTACTGTTACATTTTATGTGGACCATAAGGATATGCTTCAGTTTAGCATATTATTTGTCATTTCCTAGCCTCCATACCAACAGCACAGAAATAGCACCCTTCATTGCCAAGGGAGCACAAGACTCATTACAAGACCCTTCACAAATAACCTACTTTATTTTGTACATTCTTGTGGTAATATGGTGATGCTCTCTGAAGGGCTGTCTGCTCTAAGTGACATTTTTCCTCAGATATGAACATCTGAATTATTCTGTTTCATCACATTTTTTTAATATTCATGATCATGAACACATTACATTAAGCTTTATGGACTATTCAAAAGAAGCACCAAAATTGTATCCTCACTCATGAGAAATCTTAATTTTAGTTGGGAAAACTTTTTCATACCTTCATTCAATGCTATTCTGTGCCTGAAACTGCAGTTACAAAAGGAAAAATAGTGAAATAAGGTTATGGAGATCAGTGTGGGGTGGAACAAAGGTAAGAAGATGTCTTGTAGAAAGGGAGGTGAGTTGGATTTTGTGGGATATTTAGAATGGATAAAGGAGGTGGGGAGAACCTTCTAGACTAGGGGCACAGCAAGAAGAAGGACAGGTGGTAAGAATGAATACAGTGAGTGAGACCGAGAGAGAGAATGTAATGCAACCGATGAGGTTGCAGCCAAGAGACGAACGTATCAACAAAAGAGAAGTAACATGTCCGGTCTGTACATTCCTTATTCTTTCAGGCCTCACAAAAGTTTCAGGAGGTAGGCATTAGTCTCCCCATTTCACTGAGGAAACTCAAGTGCACACACAAACTCTCCCTCAGCTAGGAAGCTCTGCATCAAAACTCTAGGAAGGGGGCAGTGCCGGATCTGTCTCTTCCTTCAACAGTGTTTGGCCGGAGAGACCCAGGGACGCCCCTTCTTCCAGCCTCCGACCACCCTCCTGCGTCTTATCCAGTCACCACCTTCAGAACCACCTCCAGGACTAGCCGACACACTGCTTTTATTTCTACCTCACTCCTTATTGCCGAACAACCATGAGCTCCCAAATTCATCAGAATTATTCCACCGAGGGGGAGGCTGCGGTCAACCGCCTGGCCAGCCTGCATCAGGGGGCCTCCCACACCCCACACCTACCTCTCTCCGGGCTTCTACTTCGACTGTGACGATGTGGCTGGGCCTGGGCCACTTTTTCCAAGAGTTGGCAGAGAAGAAGCATGAGGGCAGGGTGCTGAGCATCTTTAAAAGTTGCAAAACAAATGCAGTGGCCGCATTCTCTCCAGGACGTGCTGAAGCCTTCCCAGGTTGAGTGGGCAAAACTCAGGAAGCCATGGAAGCCGCCCTGGCCTTGGAGAGGAACCTGAACCAGGCCCTTGTGGAGCTGCCGGCCCTGGGTTCTCCCCAGCAGACCCTCAGCTCTTTGACTTCCTGGAGAACCACTTCCGGGGTGAGGAGGTGAAACTCATCAAGAAGATGGGCGACACCTGACTCCCCTCCGCAGGCTGCTGCACGGGGCGAGTATCTCTTTGAAAGGCTCACTCTCAAGCGCTTATAGGAGCCTGTGGAGCCCAGAGGCCTGGGAGGGGCCCCTCTGCACCCCTGGTGTCTGGCTTTTACCTGAGCCTCTCCCTGAAGCTACTAGCCATTCTTTTAACCGCCCTGAAGCCCTCTCCCACGCATTGGACCAAATGAAACAATAAAGCTTTTCACAGCAAACACACACACACACACACACACACACACACACACACCCTAGGAAGGAAGTACTGTTTATCTGTTTTTCTGAAGAAGAGTTAAGCAGACAGCTCCGTCCCACCGGGCAAAGGAACCCTGAAGTGACATTACACAGGGATCACACACCCACACACCGGGAGCCACTGACGGCATGTCTTGCTGACATTTTTGACCCACAATCTTTGTTTTTCTCTTCAACTTTTGTCACTGTCATATCGAAACAACAGGGCATTTCTCATAAAAATACTGGGTCTGCCTTCCAGCTGGGATGTATCAGAAGACAGGAGCCCTTCAGGTGAGGCAAGCCCTCTGCAGTTATCTCTGGCTGACTCGGCCGTTCCCCTCATGTCCAGAGCCTAGCTGAGCTGCGCATGGTATTGCTGTCTCGCATCCATTTCCTTTGGCCAAGCAGCCTGTCATGACGTTAACTGGGCACTAGCCCCCTCCTGCAAGCACAGGCCCTACACAGCACTCACACGCAAATGGAAACTCTTGATGTGACAGCCCTTTGATCAATCTCTGTGCACCCCTTAGCGAAGACCCCTGTGAACTGACCAGTCTGACCCCAGCCCAGGAACCCCAAATCACTCCAGCCACGGACCATAATAAAGACAGGTGCCCCAGGTTCTGTTGCTTTCTCTGTCTGCACTCTGCCTTGACCTCCCCGTACGGCCTCTTGTAGTACGCTGTGTACTTCCTCCAGGACCCGTGAGGAGTAGACTTCTCTAGTTCAGTTTCTCCTTGTGGTCTGTTGTTGAACTGTCACTCACCATCCAGCACCCTGTACTCCACTGAGCAAATGTTAATTTAACAAAATCATAGCAACTCATTTTTGTCAACTAATTCTTCCCCCTTCGTTTAAAAATGCAAACTCTGATTTAGGACACAGGGCTCTAATTTAAGGCATTGTGCTAAGAATTTAGGCTTAGGGTAAACCTCTTCCTTCTCAGGAGCTCTGTGTGTGTGTGTGTATGTGTGCCTGTGTGGGGGGGATATATGTGTGCCTGTGTATATGTGCATGTGTGTGTGCCTGTGTGTGGGTGTGCCTGTATGGGTGTGTGTGGGTGTTAACTTCTCTGATTTACTTTGTTGATGAGGAAGGGATCCCTAACCCTAAGGTTAGGGGTATGGCTGAGCACATGACATCATTAATGGACAGGTGATATCAACAGCAGTTTATTAGTTATATATACTCACAATCCAGAGTGTTCTCCACACACCACACAGGGACACATGGGGTTTGCATTCAAAAACAGTGAACAATCAAGTTCTGTGAGAGGCAGTCCTTGTAGTATCAGGAGGATGGGGTGCCCAGTCAGTGTGACTCAGTGGTTGAGCATCAACCTATGAACCAGGTCACAGTTCAATTCCTTGTTAGGACACATGCCAGGGTTGCTGGCTCGATCTCCAGTAGGGGGCATGCAGGAGGCAGGCGATAAAAAATTATCTCATTGATGTTTCTGTCTTTTCTTCCCTTCCTCTCTGAAATCAATAAAGATATTTTTTTTAAAAAAAGAGGATGGGGTGCCCCCTGGTTCTCAGGGGAGTGTGTGGTTGAATAATTCCAGGCACTGTCAGGAACGAGAACTAGAAGCGAGGAAAAAGCAGGCACTGTGCTTGATTCTTGAATAGGAGGGTTATTTGGAGAGAACCTTATCTGTGGGGGCAGAGTTGCGAGGGGAGCTTGTGGTGGTTCCACCATTCAAGGCCATCCCTGTTCTACCAAATGTCAAGGCAGCACATAATACGGAACCTTAAATTTAGGCTTTAAATCTGTGTGTGTGTGTGTGTGTGTGTGTCCATGTGTCAAGGTGAAGTGAAGTGAACACATAGCCACTGGGTGTTTGGGGAAACAAGGGACCCTGGAGGCTGACAAGATCAAAGGCTGTGCCCGTCCCCCTTCCCTCCTCACACCAGTCCCGCACTCCTCCATCTGTAAACCATTTGCCACCTGTCTGCAGGGAGGTAAGTACAAACATCCAGAGTATTTAAATACTTTTGGAGCAGTTTGACCCAGATCTAATAGTACATGATTCTAGGCACACATACAAGGCAAGCACACGACAGCAGGCACGGTTTCACACTGAGGAGAGCTCAGGCGTAGTCCCAGCACGTTGGACACCGGTGAAAGTTGGTCGACAGGAGTGTTATTTTATTAATGGTTAATTCTGCTCCTGCACTCCTATCCCCATTCCAATTAAGTATAAAATACACATCTCAAGATTTGATGCCAAACCGTAAAGGCTAGAGACAAGCCTCGCCGTCCAGCAGTAAATATTAAGGGGAAGATTTAATGTAAACGGCGGCATATGGCAGTGCTGATGATTTCTCATAAACTACATGGACTAATTTAGAAAGGGAAAAAAAAAAGGCATAGAAGCCTTCAAGGAAGTAATAACCCAGAGGTAAAAAATATTGATTAGGGAAAAATATTATCTTAATCAAAATATGTCTTTTAGCTGGAAGTTGTTTGGGCTCCAGAAAAAGGAAACAAAGTGTGTTTCTAAGATGCACATTTTTCCTGTGGTTTCTGTTGAACAATGAGCAAGGCCATCACTCTTTCTGAAGCCTTTGCTGCATAAATCAAAACAAAGGCTTTACTAATCCCGTAGGAAACCGTATTTACAACTCTGACGAAGAGTAAGCAATGTTAATTGTTTTTAAATACCTTACTATATTCCTGTGGCTTTCGGTATTTCTTGAAGATAGATCCTGATAAATTTTATAGGACTTGCCACATACTATGTTTTCTTCTAATGAGAGCCTCTTACTTCCGATCTTTTTCATCTCTGTCTTCAGAGGCAAAGGATTCAAAATAACTTGTTCCTGTTAGCATTTGCTGGTGTTCCAGCAACTTATTTTTTTACTATCTTTCCAGATTTAAGCTTAATCTTTTAAACATTACAATCAGACAATGTTTAAATATGCCTCATGTATTTTTTAGGGATTTTTTAAAATCAAAATTTAAACTGAATTTAAAGTAGGTAAGAGCTACTTCAAGTCCTAACACCACTCCAGTTTTTCCTCTATCTTATCGTGTGTGGCCGTCCTCAACATTTTGTAGACCAAAATACCTCGTTTTCATTTGCCATTTGGACTGCATGAAGAATATTATTCATAGGAGAAACTCCCATGGGAACACGTGACACCATTTTGCATCCTATTCGGGGAGAAGCAGAAACAGTGCTAAGTGATGTGCGAAGAGTGATGGGGGGAAAGCAAAATCAGAACATACGTTCTCACTACTCACTCCGTGTCTAGGTACACAAAGTAAGAAGTTGATAAATTATCCAATAAATGTAGTCATTATAGCCGAGAAAATGCAGGTGTAATTGATGAACAATGACCCAAATCCTTCAGGGATCCAAGTCCCTCAGAACCCCAGGCCCGATTCATGTGTAAACACTGGCTGTCCCCGAGGCCCCCTTCACTGACCTGTGTATGCATTCCCTCACTCTGATTCTGAACATATTTGCAAAACCTTTCTGTTTGAGGAAAGCTACAAGTCTTCAGTTTTGTGTGCAAAGTAAGGAAAACTAAAACTGGATTGTTTTGAATCAAATCTTTTTTTTCCTTCATCCAAATATGCAGTGAGCACCCCCTGTCGGCTGCCCAGCAGCAGCGAGTCATAAACATGCTGCCTTGTCGGTTGCCATGGCCAGTACACAAAGAAGGCAGCAAACCAAAGGGCCAGGGCCATTTGCACGCCTGTATCACTAGTGGGGGAGGGGAAATCAATATTTGCTTGATAGAAAAGGAAAACACGGATAGGGAAGGAAGTTTATTCTCAAGCTTTTAATAGGGTATCTTAACACTAGGAAGGGAAACATTTCTCTTTCTCTTTCTCTTTTTAAACTTAAAGCAATATTCACTTTCAGTGTTAGATGAGTTTCTGAAAGGAATAGTAGGGGAGCAAACCTAACACATATATTTGTTTGGCTAAGGCCACATCTGACTTTTTAAGTTGTACTTTTCCTCTATTTTATGCAAGTCAAGGGCTAAGAAATCTATTGTAAATTCTAGGTTTCCCCCCCTTCCATGTTTTCATTTTTATTCTCCTTCCATATTTTCAAGTAAGATGGGCATTGAAGGGGGGAAATGGTTAGGAGAATAATGCATAAGCACATACACATGCTTTCATTCTGATGTCCTAAGGATTGAGTCAGTAGAAATAGATTTCCTTTCTATTTATCATAAATATGCTTCCAGCCCCTTCAAGTCTACCTGCTAAAATCTGGTTTTACTCATCTACAGAGAAAGATAGATTTTACTTTAAAATTCTGTTTTAAAAGCACAATAATGGATTACTTTTAAGACAATAAATACTTTATTAATTCTGCCAGTAGAGGAATAAGATGAATTTTTCTCCAAGAAACCTCTTCTGTTGGAAAGTTTAAATATTCATTTTTTTATTCTCAATGATATCTTTCCCTAATTATAAATTTTAAATATATGATTAGTGAGCAGCATGGCAAGAACACTAGACTAAAAATTAAAAGACTTGTGTTCTAATCCTGGCTTTGCCAGCTTCTATCACTATAACCATGCAGGCCATTTAATCGCCCTAAGTTTCAATTTCCTCATTTGAGATATGGAAGTCACAAATTTGACCATTAATTCAAGATACATTAGATGACAATTACTAGAGGCATTAGCTCTCCTTGCCATGTGGGAGAGAGACTTAAAATTATAACAGTGAGCTTGTATTGAGCTTCTGGTATGTCTCAGTCACTGTGAATGTCAGTGATTGACTCACAGGAACTCAGAGAAGCTCAGCTCTGAAATCAGACTTGGTCCCAATCCCATATCTGCCATTTTTCCATCCAGGGAAACTAGTTAATATTTCTGAAACTTTGTTTCCTTATATACTAGTAGAAACATTGGATTGTTTGCCCAAATGACAGGGACAGATTTGGAATGCAATCATGCACTGGAGGAGTACGATTTAGAGTGAATTGCCACAAGCAGAACATTGTAATGCTGTTCCACTTCATTCTTTTATTTTTCACTAGAGGCCCGGTGCACGAAATTCATGCACTGGGGGGGGGGATGTCCCTCAGCTCAGCCTGCACCCCCTCTAATCTGGGACCCCTCGAGGGCAGTTGGACATCTGGGGATAGGGCCTAAACCGGCAGTCGGATATCCCCCTCACAATCTGGGACTGCTGGCTCCCAACCACTCACCTGCCTGCCTGCCTGATTGCCCCTAACTGCTTCTGCCTGCCAGCCTGATCACCCCCTAATCACTCCCCTGCCAGCCTGATCGACACCTAACTGCTCCCCTGCCGGCCCAATTGCCCCCAACTACCCTCCCCTGCAGGCCTGGTCACCCCCAACTGCCCTTCCCTGCTGGCCATCTTGTAGTGGCCATCTTTTGACCACATGGGGGCAGCCATCTTGTACCCACATGGGGGTGGCCATCTTGTGTGAGTGTGTGATGGTCAATTTGCATATAACCTCTTTATTATATAGGATTCTATTCCTTGAATGGCCCTAAATGTCATGCTAAAGGGCTGAGACATTACCTTGTAGTTAAAGGGGAGGTAGTGAAATAGTATGAGGAGGGAAACATGATCATGATTAACTCACAAGAAACTTGAGAGAATTTAAGAAGCACCTATATATGGACAAAATACATTTGTGTAAAGCATTATGATTCTATTTGTAGGTGATCATGTAAGGAAAAGACCCACACACTATTTCTTACTCTGATATTGCAGTATTGGGTTCTAATATGATATCCCACAAGGATAAAGTAAGACTACTTCCCTACAGTTCAGAGATATTAGAGGAGAAAACTTTCTAGGTGTCAGGCATACTGGAAAAAAATATACAGGAGAAGAAATTAAAAATTGGAAACTGAGTCAGTGACCAGAGGTAAACCTTTCCTGTCTCCAGTCATCGCTTCCTTTGGCCTGGATTCTAAGAAATGCTTGAAAACTGTCTACATTGGTGTGGAAAACTGACCTCTGTCAAGGGAGGCAGCCAGTCCTTCTAACCTGAAAATTCTCTCTCCAGTGACAGCCTTGGAGCATTGTAATGTGATGAAGTTGCAGCGATATATGCGAAGAGCATGAATAAGGATAATTTTGTTGCCTTAAAGAGAGGCACCCATTTTACTGTTGCTATAAAGCAAATATAAATCAACAATGGCACTTAAGTTCAATATCTAGTCCTTGACAATCAGGAATATGTTCCAACTAGTGTGACATCTAACTAGTTAACTTATTGCCAAAATGTAATAGGATTATGTTAAACTTTGGTTATAATTCCTAGTGCATGCAGTGCCTGATTTCATTATTTCATTTGGGGCTGAAAGTCTGGGGGGCAGTGAGGGGTGAGCTGTGCTATTATGAAAGGTCCGCATGCAGTGAGTATAGCTTTTCTAAATCCGGGTCATGGGTTCATAAAAGGCTTATGATCTATCCAGATACTTTGTCTGAGTCTTCAGAATGAAAAGAATGTAGAAAAGCTATTGTTTGGGGAAATGCTTTGCCTGTTCTTAATACCTGATAAGTTCAGGTATTAACTTCCTCTGTAACACAGTCGCCCAATTAGAATGCTCTACTTAAAATGTGTGTCTTTGGAACGTCACATAATCTTTTCAAAAACCGTATGTCTCCCATTTCTGGAAAATTCCTCTCCCTCATGGATTAGGAAGGTGGTTCTCTCCCTTAATAGCGACAGCCTCCTCCTCCAGGACAGATCTGTTTGCCTCCACTTGACCCTGGGGACGGGGCTTGGCTTTAATTCCCTGAAACCTACAGATCCACTCTCCACCCTGGGAGAGGCTCTTAGCTCCAAATGTATTTCCTTAGAAAGGTTTACTGAGAAGAAGAGGAGAGGGAGGAAAAGAGCACAACTCACCACAAAGCCAGGCACTTAAGCAGTTTCTTTCAAGCACCACTTAATGGCGTGGAGGCGACCTGCACAGATCAAGATTCTGACATCGGACGCAGCTACACGGTGGCTTCTTAGTCAAGGGCTGCCCACGGGTGAGCGCTGGGGCCTCCGGCTCTGGGATTTCGTCAATTATTGAAGGAGTTTGGGGAGAAAGAGAGGAAATAGGAAGGACAGGCTCTTTCTAAGAAGAGGAGAGAATTGATACAACCCTGGAGTGGAAATTTTACTGGGAGAGGCCATCCCACTGGCAAGGCTGTGATTAGGCGCCAGGCACTTCCATCAGAATTTATCAATAAAGGTCGGGGACCTGATCTATCGGAGGCTCTTTGGTGCATCGTTTACTCTGGGTTTCTTAAAGTGCAGTTAATGACAAATTTTACTCCTCAGGAAATATTATAGGAAAACTCCTTCATTGAGCGACACAGGTTGAATGTTTATGGCTAAACTACAATGACATTTGTGACAATGCAGGGTATTTTCTTACTAAAAATAAAAATATTTACAGGTTGATAGAATGGAAGAGGCCTTGGGAAGCCACCCAGGCCAACCCCCATTCTATCACCTACATTCCTGCACCCACCCACTCCCCCACACTGTGAGGGTAGGGAATCTTGTATTAGTCATATTTGTATTATATTATCAGTGCCTGGCACTGGGCTTAATTAACATTGGTTAACAGTTAAGTACTCTTGCGTAGAACTGTCTCTTAGTTTGGGGGTTCATGTGTCTACCCTTACTACATACTAATTGTTAAATGAATGAATATCATCTGTGTAAATGAATAATAGTAGCCTTGCCTTTGAACAATCATTAAAGAAAATGACATGGTAATAATATATTGATAATATTTCTGAGTGAATAGGGATCTTAGACACATTTCATCAAGGAAAGAATCCAGTAACGGGCTCAGAACAAATTTAGGGGAGCCCTAGGACAAGCTGCTGCCCCATATAATTCTTTGAATAGGCTGAATAAAAATTCTCCCAGAAACCTTCTTGCAATAAACCATGAGAGAAAGTATTTAAGCACACTTTACTCTCACAAAATTAACTACATATCAACCAGACTTAGTGTACAGTAAGTCCTCACTGTTTATAGGTTGTGAAACTTTAAGCGAAATAACTTAAAAACAATTTTACCATAGGCTAATTGATGTAAACAAGAATTAAGTTTCTAAGACATATCCTCAATATTATGACAAAATGATGTTGAATGAAACGATGTTATTCAAAGACCTGCTAAATTATAAACGTCAATATCTTACACATGGAGTGAGGAAGAGCTTCCTGACAACATTAAGTGGGGGTTGTGTCAAGTGAATAGCCAACAACATTTACCCTTCAAGAATTCACACCCTGTTACAGTGGGAGAGGACTTTTTGGTTGAAATACCTGTTATCTACAAGGTAGCACAGATCTTGCATGACCAGTGGATCTGGGAGTCACTCTGGCATGATTTCTAAGAGTTTCAACTAGGCTAGTCCAATTCATGGAATGCAGGACGAGCAAACACAGAAAAGAGCCATTATTATAGAATGAAATGACTCTGGGTTTATAGATGCATTAAAAGCATTGATCCTCCAGTCATTTTGCAGCTATGCGGCACTTGGAGCACAGTATATAACTGTTAGCAGTGAGTCCTTTCCCAGGTATGAAATTACACTGAAATTACACCAGGTCTACAAAGACTATCAATATTAAAGTCTATTTTCTTCAATCCTGAGGTTTAGCATACAAGAAGCATCTCAGATAACATTTACAAATTGTGGGCCAAAGTGCAAACTTAGCAACATTTTAGATGATTAGAAAAAGAAAAACCTATAATTCATTTCAGTTTGTTTGTGGAAGAGGAAAGATTTCCAAGTATTATAAGATGAGAACTCAAAGAAGGTAGAAATTCAATCTCTGAGAATAAACTGTACCTTATTTAGGAAGGGTTGTAACGCAAAAAGTCATGCCTAAGTCTTGGTTGTCCAGTGCTTTATTCCTTTCTACCAACAAGCAGGAAACTTCTCTTTCAGCCACATGACAAATAAGTGTCTATGTATCACTTTGAACTCAAATGAGAATCCTGCCGAGGCAGTTGCATGTAGGTTTTTGGCTGGCTGCCTGGTTGGCCTCAGGACTTTCTTGAACACTCTTTCCTTCATCGTCATCCCACCTCCAGGTCAACCAAGAATGGGAGCCCAGAATGGCTAGTACTCTACTGACCTGGTCCCTGAGCCAGATAATAGTATCTTTGAAGGGCTCAGTATTGTAGTTTCTCCTTGAAATTGCCTTTCAAACCGGCTCCTGGTCTGATATCCAGCTAATCTGTGATTGCTTATCTGAAATCCAGCAAAGAAGGCCTGGTAAAATCAGTTGCTGGCTGAAATTCAGCTGCTATCAGAAGGGTGGCAAAATCCTGCAGGCCAGTGAGGGAACATATCAAAAAGAGATGGCCAATAGTATACTCATCCAAAGAGCAGGGCATCCATCCAGTCCTGTCTCTATTCTCAGATACCTTTCCTTAATCCCCTTGAGATGGGAATGAAGACCATTACCCCGGTTACCAAAGCAAAGGGCAGGGAAGATATAGCTTGGAGGAGAAAGCCAATTTGTGTGTGTGTGTGTGTGTGTGTGTGTGTGTACACATATCAGTTAAATGAATTAGGGCTTTTTAAAATTTTTTGTTTACTTTTAAAAATTGACTTTATTGGGGTGGCATTGGTTCTCAAAACCATAGAGGTTTCAAGTGTACAACTCAATAAAACATCATGTGCCCATTGCCCCCCAACTGACAGCTGTCAGAGAGGAGGGGGTTAAAGGACTGGATGGAAGAAGATGACGGGATTAGCCAAAAATCATATATATATAACACCTAGACACAGACAACATTGTGGTGATAGCCAGAGAGAAAGGAGGTGAGCAAAGGGGGTGGGAATGGAGATGAAAAAAAAGGGCTTTTAAAAAAAAACCTGTAAAAATCAGAAAACTAATTTGAACTTGTTTCAACAACAGCAAAAATTCCTGGGCTATCTTACAGAATCAGGGAATAGTTTGCCCTCTCTCAGTCTTAACTCCAAAAATCCCAGAGAAGGAATGAAGATCAACAAACTGTATCCAGTAAGTGGAAGGATTTCATAGGTACCATGTGGGTGGTGGCCAGAAGCATGGGGTAGTAGGAAGACATATCCTAGGAAAGGGTGCTAGACAAACAATGGAATAAATATCTGCCACAACATGTCATAAATATTAAAAACAGGTGTTTCAACAGCATTAGTCCTTCTCAACTGCAACAAACACACCTAGGATGGAAAAAACCTTGGTCAGCCTTGGCAGAGAGCGGTCCACCGTTCACATCAACTGATGGTAGGGCATGGTTTTCTTCTCCATGGCAATCTTATCTGAAAGACCTTCCTACTCACCTGCACCACTGACAGGCACTGAAGCACAATGAAGAGAAGGGGTTGGGGGGAGCAGTGTCTCTAGAATGAGATGGAGTAAGAGCTGGCTTGTGAAAACAGCAAGGCCAGAAAAATCCCAGTTTGGAGTAGAATCTGCAAGAATCATAGTGGGGGAAAGGCGTGAAAGGAAGAACATTCCAGATGGGCTTGGAAGGAGGTTGGCAGGAGAACAGAGGGGCTCCTCCAAAACTTTCCAGGCATTTATATATCAAAGAAGAAATTGGTTTTATATCATCTAGAGATGTCAGGCTTTAGTTCTTGCACAGCTACGTAAGTATGGTGAAGACTGGGCAGCTATATTTCCCCACTAGCTGTCAAACCAGTTAGAAACATCACGTGGCAATCTAACAAGGATGACCTAAAGATTCAGGTCTGGCTTTTAGTACATGTCATCTTATGCATTCATTTTGTGAACTTCCTTCTTTCTTGTAGTTTTTTTTTTTTAGGCTGGGAATTTTTTATTTTATTTATTTATTTTTAATTTTGTTTTATTGCTTAAAGTATTACAAAGGATATTACATATGTCTCCTTCCCCCTCCCTCCCCTACCCCCCAGCGTCTTGTGTCCATTGGTTATGCTTATATGCATGCATACAAGTCCTTTGGTTGATTTCTTACCACCACCCGCCCCCCCCCTTGTAGTCTTCTTAATATGCTCTCTTTTTAAGGGGTAAGGCTTCCCCTGTCATAGTTAAAGCAACAATCAAAGGACCCTAGATGGTGACTAAGCTCCACGGTTGTCACATGTCCATAAATGACTGAAGTCCAGCAGAAACACAATCAAATAAAATACAAAATCTTGTGATGATTAAGTGTAGTTTTTCTTCATGAAAACTACAAAGCCATTAAACCGACATCTTGATGTTTTTACTTTATGTAATTACTGGAACTACGACAGTTACGTTTTCTCTTTCCTAACGTGTATAGATTCAATAGTACTGTGGATTAAATAGTTTTCTGGCTAAAAAACATGTACATTCCTGTTTATACAAAAAAGTAAACATTAGATTTCAATTAATTAACATACTGGTTATGTTAAAATTTGGAAGACAATTGCGAACTGCCATTGCTTTCATGTAGTGTAGCCGACCCTTCCTCCTCCTCCCCTTTTCTCCTCTTCTTCTTTTTCAATGTTTGTGTCTTTGTGTTTGAAGGACTCATATATATGGAAGAGAAAGGCTCTTGTTCCACAAACATACCTTGAAATTGGATTCTTGCTGAAAAATGGACCTTGTTTCGCAAATGATATTTGGATCCAATGGCAGGATGTGTTTAAGTATTTTGTTTCAAAATTTTGATTGAAAATGAAAGATTCTCTATAAAATAATACATTTTCTTGGCACAGCTAAACACCTGGATTCAGAACAGATTGAATTCATGCTTTAAGTTAAAAAATTAGTTTTGTGCTTTCCTGTCAAAAATATGAAAGAAGTTCAGTAAGTGGATTGCACATAAGCAGTCTATGTCTGGGGAAAACTCAAACAGATGGCCTTTGAAATATTTGTTAGTAAGACATATAATAGGAATCTGAAGGATGAATAAAAGATTTACTACAGTATTCAAAATGAGCACATTAGTATATTCTTGCTATTTCCACAGAACTCTTCTTATAACAACTTCAAAGGTCCTCTGACCAATCCATTCTATTTCTGCACATTTTTCTAAGGAAGTATTTATAAATTGTACAAGTGTGCAAAGACACAATGTTCATCACATGTGGTTTATAATAACAAAATATTGAAAGTAATATTCAAAAGTGGGGGATTGGGTGCATAAATTATAATAATCAATTTAGTAGAAGACTATACGAGCACAGACAATTATGTAGCTCTCTATATATTTTGCTTATGTGAAATTACATTTTTTATATGTTAATAAGTAAAAAAAAGTTCTACAGAACTGTAGAGTATAATCCAAATTATGTTTAAAACTCACACATAGATAGTCCCCTGTATATTCATATGAGAAAAATAATATGGAAAAATAATCCCAAAGTATCATTTTGCACCCCCACTGGCAATAAATGAGAGTTCCTATTGCTCTATATCCTAACCAGTATTTCCTGTTGTCAGTGTTCCAGATTTTGGACATTCTTATCAGTGTGTAGTGGTATCTCATGGTGGTTTTAATTTGCATTTCCCTGATAATTTATGATGTGGAGAATCTTTTTCATATGCTTATTTGCCATCTATGTCTACTTTAGTTAGATGTCTGTTTAGCTAGATGTTTGTTGAGGTGCTAATGTCAATGGTATTGTGTTTTTGGCCCAATTTTTAATCAAGTTGTATGTTTTCTTAAGAGTTCTTTGTATATTTTGGGTAAATTCTTTATCAAATGTGCCATTTGCAAATATTTTCTGCCAGTCTCTGGCTTGTCTTCTAATTCTCCTGACATTGTCTTTCACAGAGCTGAGGTTTTTAATTTTAATGAAATTCAGCTTAACAATGATTTTTGTGTGGATCATGTCTTATTCGGTTCCATTGATCTGTTTGTCTGATCTTTCACCAATACCCACTGTCTTGATTGCCATAGCTTTATAGTAAATCTTGGAGTTGAGTAGCATCAACCCAACAGCTTTGCTCTTGTCCTTTAATATTGTGTGGACAATTCTGGCTATTCAATATTGTGTTGGATATTTTGCCTCTCTATAAAACTTTAGAATCATTTTGTTGATATCCATATTATAATTTTCTGGGATTTTTATTGGAATTGTATGGAGTTTGTAGACCCCATTGGGAAGAACTGACCTGTTGAAAATATTGAATCTTCCTATTCAAGAATATGGTATATTTAGTTGTTCTTTAATTTCATTCATCAGAGTTGTGTAGTTTTCCCCATATAAATCTTGTACATATTTTGCTAGTGTTATAGCTAAGTATTTAATTTTTGAGGTGCTAATGTAAATGGAATTGCGTTTTTAATTTCAAATTCTTAGTATATGTACTGCTCAAGCAAGCACAATTTCAAATTGTTTTAGGTGTGGTTTGAAGTCTCTTCACAATATTAGGTTCTATATACTGTGAATGAGAGGTTGACTCTTACCCCCACCTCCATAGATTGAAGGTGAGAAAGGCGAATTGATGATGTACAAGAAAGAAACAGGTAATTTTCCAGAGAAGGAAAGACTATTAAGTCCAACATTTCTCAAATTTCAATGTAAATATCACCTGAGGATATTATTGAAATCCAGATTCTGGTTCAGTAGGTCTATGGAGAGGCCCTAAGCTCTTAATTTCAAACAAGCTCCTAGGTAATGTTGATGCTATTGGCCTGTAGATCACACTTTGAGTAGTAGGAGGCTAGAGAACCACTTAGATAAGGGAGCCCCAAATTCTCATTTCACTTGAGGACACTTGGGGCTTGGAGGTCATATGTGAATTTCATCTTGCTCATGGGCCCAGCATGAACCTGCTTGCCTCTAGTGGGTTTCTTCCTCTAAGTCAGGGGTCCTCAAACTTTTTAAACAGGGGGCCAGTTCACTGTCCCTCAGACTGTTGGAGGACCAGACTATAGTTTTTAAAAAAACTATGAAAAAATTCCTATGCACACTGCACATATCTTATTTTGAAGTAAAAAAACAAAATGGGAACAAATACAGTATTTGTATTTGCATGTGGCCCGTGGGCCGTAGTTTGAGGACCCCTGCTCTAAGTCATCTTTCACATGTGTCTGGATTCCCAGGTGATTCTAATGTGCAGCCAAGGTTGAGAACCACTGTTGTAATAGATTCAGTGCTCATCGTATTTATTACCGTCAAAACAGAACATTGAATGGGGAACAAACTTGGCAGATCCAGAGTCTCTGAGGTTGTGTGAGCAGGGGAGAATCTGCAGTGAACTTTGACTACCTCTTCAATCAGACCCACTAAAGTTTATGGCTAGGCCTATCTCATAAGGGAAAATTACAGTTTGTGAGGAAAGTCAGAAAAGTAGAGGGACTAGGCTTTTTTAAATTTTTCCTGTGGATACTTGACTGAGGGTTTCCACAGCCTCTTTAGTTTGTGTAAGAGAATCCTTGTGGGACTTGAAGCTCATCATGGGCACTATTTGGTCCTGTGCTGCTTTGTGAGAAAAGGTCTTACTGCATTGGGTGCTTGGCTATGGATATCTAAATGCTTTGGGGTTGGTCTTTCATTATCCTCTTATGACTTAGCGATAAGCAAACTGGAAGAGGGATTCCAGCAAGTCTTGGAGGAAGAGGATGGAGCTAAGGCTTTTAAGGCCCAGGGGAGAAGACAAGTGTCTCAGATGAAGTCACCCTGCAGCTAGAGCCCTGGGAGGCACAGAATACTAAGTCCATGACTTCTTACTAGGTCAGAGTCAATAAGGACAGAGAGTCCAAAAGGGTACTGGGCACACACCACAAGCTGCCATATGTGATGTCCTCTTTTAGTTATCAGCGGCTGGAGGTGAGTGGGAAAGAGTAAAATCCCTGTCTTTGGATAAGATACTACAAATTCCTGAGGATTAGAAAGGAGAATTAAAAATGTCTGGAAACATGGAGAGAGAATCATTCATTCTAAAAGTTGTAAGTAATACAGTGGTTTTACAGATTTTACCAAGGATAAATTTTTATTTCATTTCAAATATTTATCTATGGAATATACTCAATACAAGTTTAATAAATAATCTGAACAACAGAGATTTTTAATGTCAATGTCCAGATTCCAGAAGAGCTCTCAGAAGAAAATGTCAATTTAAAGCAACAAGCAGAAGAATCCAAATAAATATTTTTGAAGTATAAACTATTCTTGGGTTCTCCTCTGCAAAGACTGCTTTATATTCACTTACTATGCTTTTTTAAAACTGCAAGAACACTTTTAGACTAAGTGGCACTTGGTAGTCAAGTCTTTAGCATCAGGCGAGGCCAAATTTAAATTTTATTTCTGTCTCTTATTAGCTGTGTGACCTCTGAGGCACGGTATTCTCCTCTATAAGTGGGGATAATAGTAGGGATTGCTGGAAGGATTAAATGAGATAATTCATGCAAAACTGTAAATCCAGGGCCTGGTACAAAGTAAATATAAATAAATATTATATATTATAATTATCACGGAAAAATAAGGGCAACAACAAAATAAAACATCAACAACGGTTATGCTGAGATTCTCCAAAGCATAACTTCATTAAGCTTGGAGAGTTGGAAGCAGAAACAAAGGCCCAATAACCTCACCAAATAGAAAAGATGTCCAGGCTCAGATGCTGCTAAAACTACATTTCCCAGCGGGCCCTGCGCCTCAGGCTCTCTTTCCTCTCATTTCCGGGTATGTCACATGACTCCCCAGCTGCACCATGGCGGAAGCCGAGGAACAGGTAAAGGCTACAAGTGCTGGGCAGGGAAAGGGTAAAACGAAGGTTTAGTGGCGGGGCCTTGGAAAGGGGCGCGTGGAGGTGCGGAGCTGCTGGAGGGCCGGGCAGGGCGGGCGGGCGGGCGGGCGGGCGGGCAGCGAAAGGCCGTTCGGGAGCAGAGTCGGGGTGGGATGCCGGTTCTTGGAGGGCACCTGGGAGAGCCCCCGACACACCCCCAGGGTTTGACAGCTGGCTCTTCTCTCGCTCTGCCCTGTGGCCTGTGCCCAGTGGCTTGGAGGCAGCCTGGGCTGCGGCAGGGACTGACTGCCCAAAGGAGGCGTGACAGATGACTTGAGTTTTGAGGCTCGGAAACTGGAGTTTCAATTCCTTCCCGCTCGAAGGAGGGCCGTGGGAGCGGTTGGCAGGAGGGCTGGGAGAAAGTAAACGATGTTTCTTTTAGCATCTGTTGCCTTTAGACACACAGCTCGGTCCCTGTGGCGTGTATTGGCGGTTACGTGCATCTGTTCTAGAGCAGAAGTGACTAGGCTCCTGCGCTGGTTCTCTGTCTTACTATGTGACTTTGGGCTAGTTATTTAACTTGTAAATAGAAGCTATTTAAAGATAGAGATACACGATAGAAATAAGATAGATAAGATATCGATAATATAGTGCCGTCTTTGGAAGGTGGTTTAAGTTCGAGTGAATTGGTACACAACGTTAAAGTGCTTAGTAAAAGGGCATAAAGTTAGGAGAGGAGTGATTTGTTGCTGGCAGAAGGTCAGATGGCAATGTCCAGCCAACCCATGGCAAAGTGGCACTGGAGTTTAGGATAGAAATTAGTGATTGTGATAGTTGTATTCATTACAGGCAATAGTGGCTGCCAGAGTAACATAAATAAGACAAAAAGAGCAGAGAAAGTCCGGAACCTGGGGAAATACCTTCATTTTCCATTTCCGGGGCCATTTTTAAGCCTAGCACTGCTTTTCCTCACAAATTAACAGGGCCACCAGTATCCAAAATTGCCTCTAAGAAGGGATTTGATGATAAGCTGTTTAGTATCATAATAACAGCAGCTTATGGAGTTTATAATTTGTACCATTGGCAACATACTTTACTTACATAATGAGAATCTGCCCTTTGTATACATTAATTAAGAAATAAGGTAGAAATTTGTTTGTGTGGTCAGTGCTAAGAGTCTCTACTTACCACTGGAGCCTCCCTTTTCTGTTCTAGGCAGTTCAAAGGAAAATGTTCATCTCATGACACATTGTTCATGACACATTGTTGGGTTTGATAATAGTGGTGAGATTGGTTTTCATACTGTTCACCTTTTATATTGAAATATAAAAGCAAGAAAAAAAGGAAGCTCCTATGTTCTTAGATATAGGGTCGCAGAAATGGAGACAGTTGTTCTTGGTATTCACTACTGTTTTGTGCAGGAGTTTGGCCAAGTGGTCTGATGGAGAAAGACATGCATAACGTTAGTGATACAATAAGAATGCTTTGAATTTGTACAGCACTTTTCAATTTAAAGAATCCTTTCACATTCGCATTTGGTCCTCAGAAAAGAATTCTGTGTGGTAAATGTTCTGATGTATATGTCAGGACAAGCACCTCCTACTTCCAAACTTCCTGGTCCTTCTCATTGCACTCTGAGGGAAAGCCAACGTCTTTGTAATAGCCTAGTTGCCCTGCAGGACCTTGCCCCAATTGCGCTGTCCCATTTTCTGACCTAATTTTTCACTGTTTTTCTTTCCCTTCTATCATTTTGCATCAGCTAGACTGGCTCTCTTACGGTTCCTTCAACAAACATGGCATGTTTCTACCTAAGGGCCTTTGTTCATGCTGTACCCTTTTTTGACCCTAGATATCGACAGGGTTTTCTCCCTCATTCCCTTTGTCTTTATCCAAGTGTTATCTTTTTTATTTTTCATTTTTATTCTCTCCTGAGGATATGGTTATTGATTTTTTTAAGGGGGGGGGGGGAGAGAGAGAAAGAGAGAGAGAGAGAGAGAGAGAGGGAAACATCGATGTGAGAGAGAAACATCAATCTGTTGCCTCCCATATGTCCTCTGACCAAGGATCAAACCAGCAACCCAGGTATTGCCCTGATCAGGAATCAACCAGTGACTTCTTGGTTTATGGGTCGACACTCAACCACTGTACCATACCAGCCGGACCCAAGTGTTCCCTGACCATTCTTTGCAACTCTTCTGCATTATTTTTTTCTTCATGCTCGTCTATTTTTTCTGTATATTCTCTATGTGTCTATATTCATTTCGGTATATTCTCCCCATTAGGATGTAAGCTCCATGATGGCAAAGATTTGTTCACTACTGTTTGCCTGACACATAGAGTAGTGCTTGATATGCAATACATATTAAAGGATTGTATTTTCCAGGTAAACAGTAGAAATCCAGGCAACTTCAGTTACTTGCTCATACTTGTGTCTATAATAAATCTCCAGTCATCTAATTTCAAAGCTCATGATTAATAGCAGAAAGAAGCAAACATTCACAAATTGTTGTCCTGTTTATTTTTTTTAAAGAAAGCTAATAAATAATTGTACCTGTATTTAATCTATAAATTGTCTTTTGTAGATTAAAAATAGTTAGCCTTTCCCCACTCTGCTTGTGTGTGCATTTCACATTTTACAGTAGGAAGCCATTAAAAATCTCAACTAAGATAGTAAGGCCTTTATTATACATGTTTTTGAGGGCTAAAAGGGTTCAAAAGTGGAGTTAAGTAAATTTGCTAATTGTTCTGTTTTGATACTCTGAATGTTTTAGAAAATTTTGACATAATTTTTCTCTTCTGAATGCTTTAAGCAGTGAGATGTGTTTTAAAGTAACTGATGACAGATTAGGGCAAAGGAAGCTTTTTTATTGTAAATGCAAACAGCCCTCCAGGATAAGGAGGACAAAACTAAACCTCTCCTCTTAACGTTTCTGAGCGTTGTATTCTTTGGTGATTGCTTGCCCTCCCCTTTAATTTTAGGAAGAACCAATATACTGAGCGAGTTAACGAAACATAAAACAGTTCATAGACTCTCAAACTAAAAATCACTTTTTGGATATGAATACACATTTTTAAGCGTTACTGGGATATCTTTGTTTATGCTGAGTATGGTAAAGGTATTTCCCCCAAATACCTACATATGTTATATAGGAAGAGCTAATACCCTGCTTTCTGCCTGGAAATCTTCTAAACAGCCGTTTTATCTAGCACCAAAATGATTTATAGTTGACCTTCATAATCACAGATGCCCCTCTGTATTTGTCCATACCTCATTTATGAATAATATTCTGCTTGAAGTCTGGTTGTTTGTGTATAGATCTTGTCTCTTCCACAGATTGCTGAGTCTTCAAGAATAAAGGACTAGAGCTTACTCATGTCTGTAACTCTCACAGGGCTAGTGCTTTACAAGTACTAGGTCTTAATAAAATGTGTAAATGAATTTATGAGGAGAGAATAGCCTTCTGAATTGAAAATGTCAAATTGTAATTAAGGCCCAATAGAATTTGGATTGTTATTTTATCTTACTTGAAACTTTTGAAAGTTATTAATTTAAATGTATTGTAGATTACTTTCCCTACATAGACTCCTTACTCTGCCAGCTAGCTCCCCAGGTACCCTTTCATCTTTCCTACAGCGGGGAACCTAGTCTGTTGAAATAGTTGATCAATCAGACCATCTACTTCTTAACCAATTAGGAAAGTTTCTTTTTTGACTTCTCTGTCTATGTTTTAGAAATTAGGGAACTTCTATCCTTATGGTAGAGCATTTACATATTATCAGAGGCACATTCATGAGCTTGTATACTCCCATATGGTTGTGCCCCATGTTGTAAAATAAAAATCAAGTCAGTCAATAATTGAGTGCCTCAGTTTCCTTGTCTGTAAATTGGCGATTTTACTCTCCAGGACTCTTGTGAGTATGACAGAAAGCATTTTAAAGTGGCCAGATTAAAATGGTTGTCTTATAAAGAGGACAATGATTTATCCAAATGTGGGCTTGTCTTAGGTATACACGCCTCTCTTCTCTTACAGTTTGGCCAAAACAGACTTACAAAAGCAACTTTACTTATAAGTAAAGGAAAAAAGAAGCCCCAAATAAGTTGCAAAAGTATAGTTTCAGAGAAATTTTTAGATGGCCCACTCTTTACTGTCATGTAATTAAAGTGTGGTCGCAGTTTAGCTTAGCTGGGCATGCTCATGGCCTTGTAAGTTTTTTTCTCCCATATTTGCCTGGGTTGGTTGGCTGAAGGCCGATGTCACCAGCTGGCTATGAGTAGCCGCCCCAGCAGCCACATTGCTCCCTTGGAGAGGGAGCCCTTGGCAGATTAGGGTCTTCTGGGTTTCATGCAGCTCCCTATGCATGGCTGCCCAGTCACTGTTGCCCTTTTGTCTTCTAGAAACTTGGTCCTCCTCATGTTTTTGTTACAAAATGCTTGTGATTCTAGGCTCTATTAATACCCACTGAATCAGAATCTGTGAAGATTGAGTGTATTAAAAGGTATTAGCTAATCCCCAACTGAGTTTAGATGATTCTGATGCAAAGTCAGATTTGGGATTGGGTCACTAAGCCACCAAGCTGAAGCAGGTGTCAAGATACTTCTTCACTTGCTGAATGAGATGAGTGCAGTAGCTAAGGCTAGTGGGTTGAACAGATTTGGTAACCTGAGTCTTCTTGCTATGGCTCGCTCCCAGATATTTTAAAATCTTACCTACTAAACCAGCCTAGTCCCTGGGTATCCCCAAAACTTTTTGAAATTGACTTTGTGACACAAGGATATCAAATACATATCACACAGAAGACTCCTTTTTTTGTGCCTGTGTCAGACATTGAGAGCTATCACACTGTCTTTTCCATTAAGCTCTGCTGTGTCACACACATTGCTGGGAAGGAGTGTTTAATGTCTGATTTCCTGGGCCCTGGTCTTTGTTCTGTTTCTTCATCCTGTAGAGCTTGGAGTTGGCCTTCATCAAGTTCCAGCCTCCCATTTCTCTCCCAAATTCCCTTCATCACCCACAACCCACAGTGTGTATACCCTCAAAATTCTGAGGACTTCACAACCGGGGGTCTTATTGGTGTTAAGAATAAAAAGTTACTGTGGAGAGATTGTAGCTCCAAATTAGTAAGAACATCCTAATACTTAGAATAACATTAAACGAAATAGGCTGCATTGGAATGTAAAGAAGAGTCTCATATTCATCATGGTTAATGATGGAACTGCAATAAAAGTCTTAATTACAAGGAACTTTCATCCCACTTTACAGATATTTTTTAAAAATATATATTTTATTGATTTTTTACAGAGAGGAAGGGAGAGGGATAGAGAGTTAGAAACATCGATGAGAGAGAAACATCAATCAGCTGCCTCACACCCCCTATTGGGGATGTGCCCACAACCAAGGTACATGCCCTTGATCGGAATCGAACCCGGGACCCCTCGGTCCGCAGGCCGATGCTCTATCCACTGAGCCAAACCGGCCAGGGCCAGATATTTTTTGAGAGTGGAGGCTAAATTATCCACTAGACTGATGCCCAGGCAGCCTGCCACCTGCCGGGTTCTTACTGATTTTCCATGAATGAACTTAAAATGTTTTAAAACACCAGATTTGCATTTATCCTGCTATCCAATTTGCATTGAGTAATCTGTGCATCTAACTTTTTAAAAAAATGTTCATTCTTTTTGTTGGAAAAAAAATTGTTATGTCTAAAACAATATTATGCCCTTGCCTCAATTTTTTTTGTTCTTTCTTTATCTCATGGATTGTTGTGAAATGCTTACATTCTGTGTCAGCGTATTAGTTGTAGCCTTTTATTGCTGTTGATATCTATAAGCACGTTAAGTAAATCTTCATTTTGCTGACCTCTTTGAGGATGCATGGCATCAGCAGATTCTCTTTTTCAGTGGACAGGTGAGAGATTAGCAGGATCAAGTCAATTTTTCCCCTTTTTGCTTTGTTTTCCACAGAGCAGCAAGATTCATTGTCCAGCAAGAAGGAAACTGTGTTAAATGGCAGAATTTGTCTTCCAGTTAATGGTTTAAAGAGTGGATATAAATTATACAGCTTGTTTGCCCAGTGTCTGATAGGTACCACTCCAGGGGAATTCTTTTGTAAATGTTGTTTAAGCAAGACAATCATTTTGACTCAACCAGATGAATAGCATAATAATTAGTAGCACAAGAGCTTTTCAGTAGAAAAATTGGCTTGTAGATATTTTGAGATGGCAGTTTTCCTCTTCCTTTCTGAGATCGGTAAGGCTGCTTTGCCAGAGCGATTTGCATTTTTAGCAAGAGAAGAGCCTTCTGCTTGCTCACGTGACAATTTGTTAACCTCCTGACCACTTGAGGGAGGTCAGCAGGAACTGGATTTGTGAGGCCCCCGAGTAACCATCTCAGTCCCGCAGGGTGTGGAGAAGTAGGAGGTCTGTGAGCGTTGGACCATGTGGAGTCCTTTACATTGTATTTGCAGATGCCTCCAGAAAAGGGCAGGCGGATATTGGTGGGGACATAAGAACTCTTTTCCCTGGAAAATATTTTTTTTATTATTTTGTCATTATTCTGACCATTTCCCCCCTCTTTGCTTTGTAGGAAACCGTGTCTCTTGAAGAATCTACCGATGAGTCTGAGGTAAGGTGGTGATTCAGGAGCCTGGGGATTTCTAGCTAACCAACCAGGTTATCATGAACTTGTTCTGCGGTGCTAATAAATACAGCCTTTCCAAGGCTCGGGCGGTAAAGTAGGGCCATAGGTAGTTGAGCCTTGGGGAAGAACAGGCCAGTTGTCTTTAAAAAATTTTAATGGATTAGTTTAAAAAACAAACAGGAAAAGGAACAAAAAGTTTTCTTCTAATCTTGAACAATATTGTAACCTGAAGCATGTTAGCTGTGGGAAAATTGATGGAAAGTTTTACAAATGAATCTTGACATTCAAAAAACCTATTTAAAAAAATAACCACTGTAGGTTCTGCAATATTTATTCTTTTATCATTCTTTTAATAAATATTGTGTGCTCATTGGTATAATTTCTGAGTCATTGAAATTATAGTTTATTTTATAAAATCCAAAGGGAAGTAGTTACCTTAAAAGCTGCTGGGAGCTAAGTTGTATTAAAGATTTCATTTTAAGGAGAAAAAAAGTGATATATAAGGAAGGGTTTTAAAAAATTCCTTTTCAAGGTGAAGAAACAGTGTTTAGTTAAATTGCCCCTGATCACTGGGCTGGTAAAATGAATTTGAACCCAGTGATCTGACTTTAAACCTTGCTCTTCGAACTTCTTGTTCAACTACTGCCTCCAACTTCATTGTGCTCTCTCTAATTTTATGCCAGACTCTTCCTCTATGTATTTTTGTATATGTGGACAGGGTTAAAAAAAAAACGAAAAACTTCCTTTGAACTCCTGCCAATGTATAAGATGATATTTTGGGTGATGTTACAGTTTGACTTACTCAACTAGTAGGGAAAGTAGTATCAATTTCAGAATCTTTGAACTTTGATTTCTTTTATGGAGAAGAGATAATTGTCTAGCTAATTTATATAAAACATTAATAATTTTATTAAAAATCCTGTTTTACCATAAAATAAAGTTATTTATTTAGAAAATGATGATTATAAACATATTTAAAATAGTTAATTAGAAAATAGTGTTCGTTACAACTTTGTTTATAATATAAAAATTTGGAACAGGCTAACTATCCAGAAATAAGGATTTATTTTATATTTTTTATTGAAAAAAGCTTTTTACAAAAATTCTGTGTAGAGCAGGGGCTGGGAAGCTTTTTCTATAAAGGTCAAGAGGATATTGTGTAGGTTTATAAACATAAAAATATAAAAATCCACTGGAAGGCTGTACTAAAATGGGCGTTTGGCTGGATTTGACTGTGGCTGTAATTTGCTGATTCCTGATTTAGAATGTAATCTAATCTAGCTTCTTTCCACCCTCCAAAATCCACATGTAAGCTTAGAAAAAAATGGCCATAAGACGATATTATTACTGGGTTTTGTGATTCTTATTTTATTTATTCTCATTATCTGCCTTTGTTTTCTAAATTTTCCATAACAAATATGCATTGCTTATATACTTAGCAAAATAATTCAATTATTATTTTTTAACAAAACACAATATTCTCTGTATGTTTTATAGTAGTGTTTTGTGTTGATGTTACAGAACTTGTGGGTTGCAGAGCTATGGAACCCAGACTGAAACCACATGTCCTTTCTTCCCCACCTCAATGTCTAACAAGGGATTTAGGGCAAAGGTTTGGTTTATTTCTTAGCCTCTTTCGTTTATCCAAGATTTTAAATGAGCCAGAATTGTTTTTACTCTAATATACTACATTTTTTCTTGAGATTTTTAAAAGTTTTTTATTCTGAGATAATTGTAGATTCACATGCTGTTGTAAGAAAACATGCAGAGAGATTCTGTATACCCTTCACCCAGTTCCCAAAGGGTAACATCTTGCATATTCCTAGTATATCAGAACTAGTAAGTTGATATTGATATAATCTACAGACTTGTTCTTATCTCACCCGTTTTATATCCATTAATTTGTGTTTTTGTGTGTGTGTTTAGTTCTGTGCACTTTCATCACATGTGAAGATTCATGTGACCTCCACCGTATTCAAAATACAGAACAGTTCATCATCAGGTTCTCTGCTACCCTGTATAGTCATGGCCACTCTGTCCCCCACATTCATCCCCTGGCAACCACTAATCTGTTCTCCATCTCTATAATTTTGAGTGTATTACTTCTTTTTTTTTTTTTTAAATTAGTCTCACTAGTTTTTTTATATATATATATTTTATTGATTTTTTTACAGAGAGAAAGGAGGAGGATTAGAGAGTTAGAAACATCGATGAGAGAGAAACATCGATCAGCTGCCTCCTGCACACTCCCTACTTGTTATGTGCCCGAAACCAAGGTACATGCCCTTGACCAGAATCGAACCTGGGACCCTTGAGTCCGCAGGCTGACGCTCTATCCACTGAGCCAAACCGGTCAGGGCTGAGTGTATTACTTCTTAATGGTTGCTCTGGGTATTAAAACATCTATCTATAATAATAAAAGCATAACATGCTAATTAGATTGGACAACCGAACGACCTTCCGGACATCCTTCCAGATGACCTTCCAGATGAAGCTGGGGCTGCGAGGGCGGAGGCAAGCTGCTGCGGCTGCGAGGGCCGAGCCCTTTGCATGAATTTTCGTGCATCGGGCCTCTAGCATATATATAAAAGCCAAGTGACCAGAACGACTGGAATGACCAGTTGCTATGATGGCCACTGCAGCCAGCCAACCGGCCCGATTGGGGGCGGGGCCAGCTGGCCAACCTCCCGCAGCCCCTCCCCCCGGCCAGCCCGTGCCCTGATGGGCCCCCCCCATCCCAGTTGGGCAGGGCCAGCGGGCCAGCCTCCCATGGCTCCTCTCCCCAACCCCCCTGGCCGGCCCTGCCCTCAATCACCTCCCACCCCAATTGGAGGTGGGGCTGGCCAGCCAACCTCCCAGGGCCCCACCCCCTGGCCAGTCCCGCCCTGATCAGCTGCAACCCACCCATGCAGGAATTCGTGCACTGGTCCTCTAGGATATACATAATTTATCAGAGTGTTTGGTATCCATGATATTTTACCACTTCTTATCAAGTATAAAAACTTTACTTCCATGTATGTCCCTTTACCCTCCCCACATTTTAAACACAGTTGTCCTAAATATTTACATTCATTGAGCACATCATTTGGTAATAAACATTTTGCTTCACCTATCAAATATGATTTAAGAAACTCATGGAAAGGATAATTTACTATATGTACCCCTTTTCATCCTTCTTATATTCTTTTTGAAGTTCTAAGTCTTCTTTTGTTATCTATCTTTTGTTTCTTTCTGTTTAGAAAACTTTAGCCATTCTTTTAGGAAAAGGTTTACAAGCCACAAATTCTCTTAGTTTTTGTTCATCAGAGAATGTTTTTTTATTTCCCTTTCATTTTTGAGGGATATTTTCACCAGATACAGCATTTGCAATTGATAGTTCTTTTCTTTCAGATTCTGAGAAATGCTGTGCCACTTACTTCTGGCCTCTTATTCAAATGAGAAATGCATTGTCATTTGAGTTGGTGCTCCTTCATAAGTAATGTGTCACATTTCCCTGGCTGCTTTCAAGTGTGTGTGTGTGTGTGTGTGTGTGTGTGTGTGTGTGTGTGTATGAGTGTGTGAGTGTGTGAGTTTAATCTTCACCCGAGGATATTTTTTCCATTGATTTCTAGAGAGAGTGGAAGGGAGGGATGAGAGGGAGAGAGAAACATCATGTGAGAGTGACATCTAAACTGGTTGCCTCCTGCACATGCCCCGATAGAAGGGGACCTGCACCTAAGGTATGTGCCCTTGAGCAGGAATTGAACCTGCAACTCTTTGGTCAGTGGGCTGATGCTCTAACCACTTATCTAAACCAGCCAGGGCTGTGTGTGTGTTTTTACTTAAGTTTTCAGAAGTTTAATTATAATATCTCTTGGTGTGGATTTCTTTGATTTGTCTTTTTGGGAGTTTGCTCAGCTTCTTGAATCTGTAGGGTTATGTCCATCACCAAATTTGGAGAGTTTTCAGCCATTATTTCTTTGTTTGCATAAATTTTCACTTCCACTCTTTCTTCTCCTGCTGGGACTTTTAGTATGAATGTTAACTCTTTTGTTATTGTCCCACAGATCCCTGAAGCTCTATTAACTTTTTTTAGTCACTTTCTCTCTATTGTTCAGATTGGGTTAATTCTATTGATCTGTTCTCATGTTCATTGGTTCTTTCCCCTGTCATCTCCACTCTGCTATCGAGCCCATCCAGTCAGTTATTTCTTTTGGTTATTATACTTCCCAGTTATAAATTTTTCATTTTTAGTAACTTCTATTTCTTTGCGGAGATATCCTAGTGCTTCAGTTATTTCAAGGATATTTACAATTGCTTGTTGAAACACTTTTATGTTGGCTGCTTTAAAATCCTTGCTAGGTAATTCTAATATCTGATTCATTCTTGTGTATTTTAGAGGAAAACAATATTTAAGTAATGAAGAATCATCACTTACTTCAATTTTTCAGGCCCACTTACTATGTGCTATGGGTTGTGCTGAGTGCTTTATATGGATTATCTCATTTAATACAAACCACAACTTATCAGGTACTGTATAAGGTAGGAGAGGCTATCTATGCTGCAGTAACAAACAGTTCCAAAATTGTAGTAGTTTAACATATCATAGATTTATTTCTGAGTGGATTCAGTGGTGCAGGGAGAGGAAATTGTGGTATCAATAATACAGAAATGTCATCATTTTCCGTAGGGTGTTTCCTATTTATGTATGGACCAGTGTGCTGTGGAGTACTTGGTGGTCATACAGCTGGAAACTGAAGCAGCTCTGTTTCATGGAGATATGTACTTTTTAAAGCCCTGCTTACTTTGAATAGGTTCTTGGTATATTATTATTTAGAAGTATATTTCACGTTTTCTTAAAAGAGTTTAATATGTTGTACAAAGAAGTTTGCAGTAGAAGCATCAAATTGTTAGCCTAACATTTCAAGATAGAACTTGTGCAGCAAAGAGAAGAATAACAGGGGAAAAACCGTTAGGCTAAGGAGGGGTGCAAGGAAGTAGAGGAATGTACTTAATGGAAATCAATTTGTAATAAGGTCTGCTTTGTACCAGGTATGGGTTCCAGTGACTTTTTGTTGTTTGTGAAAGCAGCTGAATAGTTAAACTAAGGATTATTCTGTTTATAGTGCGTTCCTTTGTAACAAAGATTGCATATAAATTATATCACCCCTTGCCTGAGCCATGGCATGTAATGACAGAGAGTTAATTAGTGCCACCTCTGTCTTTACAACTTTTGTTATCATTATTAACAAACATACTCCCTTAAATAGATGTCCATTCAGATCTGGCTTAGTTCTTGCAAATGTCACAATTAGGAGGCCTTGAACATGTTACACATATTAACTGTGGACTGATAAATAGCTATTTAAAATAAACCAACATGCAATTTTTGTTGACTGAAACTAATATTAAAATAAAATGCAACTTCTAGATGTATCAGCCACATGGAGAGTTCTTTTTCAGATTTGTTAAAATAAAAATCAGTCATGAGAAATCAGGAGATAGATTTTTTTAAAGTCAGGAAATGCATCACACAAAAATTATTTATTTATTTTACCTGGTGAGTAGAACATTGTGAATAATTTATTAAAATATAAATTGATTCTTTACATGTATTAATTATAATAAACAAATTTATAGTAACTAAAATGGTAATGCACCTTGTTATGAGATTGATTGCTGAGAAAAATGAACCATGGGATTATAATAGATTCTTCCAAATTGCCTTTGAATTTAAAATTTTCTCTCTCATTTAATGAGCTATTAATATTAACAGGTTCTGCTGACTATTGCATCATTCATACAGGCATGGATAAACATTCCCTTTGAAGCATATATTATAAAAATTATGTTTGGAAACTTAGTAGAAACTTTCTGGATGCAAATACAGATTGTGAACCTATATTTCTTCCACTTGTTAGAGATCGGAAAGATAAACATGACTCTAGCGTAATATATCTTTGAACAGAATTTATAATTTCACTACCTAGGAGAAAAATTATTTTAGGCAGTCCAAGATAGACTGATTGATCATGTATTTTGTTAGCAAATATTTATTGAGTACTTTTGTTTTCTGGGTGCTAACATACACCAGTATTTGATCAAAGGGGGAGACAGTAAGCAAAAACATATATATCAGGTGGTAATAAACGCTGAAGATAAAAAAGATAACATTGGGTAAGAGGACTGTGGCATGGACTGAGGTGTTGATTTGTCTTGGTCAGGAAAGGCCTCTCTAAGGAGATGAAATGTGAGTAAATACCTGGGGGAAAGGTCTTGTAGGTAAAAGCAAGAGCAAATGCAGTCTGGTCGGGTGGGGTCATGCTAGACATCTTCAAGGATGTGAGTGGGGCTGGAGCTGTGTGGTAGCAAATGAAGTAATGAGTGGCCAAGAGCATAGAGCCTGTAAGTCAATGTATGGACTTTGGTTTTTACTGGAAGATGGGAAGCCATTGGAGAGTCACTGTTGTTGTTTTTATTAATATATTTTTATTGATTTCAGAGAGGAAGGGAGAGGGAGAGAGAGATAGAAACATCGGTGATGAGAATCATTGATTGGCTGCTTCCTGCATGCCCAACACTGGGGATCAAGCCCACAACCCAGGCATGCGCCCTGACCAGGAATCGAACCATGACCTCCTGGTTCATAGTTGGATGCTCAACCACTGAGCCACCACAGCCCGGCAGGAGAGTCATTGTTTTTTAATCAATCAATCAAATTTTATTGTTGGAAGTATTACAGATATTCCCCTTTTTTCCCCCATTGACCTCACCCTGCCCATGCTCCCCACCAGGCCTCCACTACACATTATTGTCTGTGTCCATGGGTTATGCATAAAGTTCTCTGGTTAATCTCTCCTTCACTCTCCCTGCCTTCCCTCTGAGATTCATCATTCTGTTCAATGCTTTTATGTCTCTGGATCTATTTTGTCCATCAGTTTATTTTGTTAATTAGATTCCACGTATGAGTGAGATCATGTGATTCTTGTCTTTCTCTGACTGGCTTATTTCGCTTAGTATAATACTCTCCAGGTCCCTCTATGCTGTCTCAAAGTGTAAGAGCTCCTTCTTTTATACAGCTGCATAGTATTTCATGGTATATATATACCACATCTTTCTTATCCACTCATCTACTGATGGGCACTTGGGCTATTTCCAGATCTTAGCTGTTGTAAATAGCACTGCTATGAACATAGGAGTGTATCTATTCTTTGTGAATGGTGTTTTAGGATTCTTAGGATGTATTCCTAGAAGTGGGATCCCTGGGTCAAATGGCAGTTACATTTTTAGTTTTGTGAGGAAACTCCATACTGTTTTCCACAGTGGTTGTACCAGTCTGCATTTCCACCAGCAGTGTACTAAGGTTCCCTTTTCTCCATATCCTTGCCAGCATTTGTCATTCGTTGGTTTGTTAATGGTTGCCATTCTGGTGGGTATGAGGTGATATCTCATTGTTGTTTTAATTTGCATCTCTCTGATGATTAGTGACTTTGAGCATGTTTTCATATGTCCCTTGGACATCAGTATGTCCACTTTGGAGAAATGTCTATTTAGATCCTTTGCCCATTTTTTAATTGGATTATTTGTTTTCCTTTTGTTAAGTTGTTTAAGTTCCTTATATATTTTGGAAATTAACTACTTAGCAGATGTATCATTGGCAAATATGTTCTGGGCTCCCTTTTCATTTTGTTGATGGTTTCTTTTGCTGTGCAGAAGCTTTGTTTTAGTAAGATTATTCTAGATGCTGCTTGAAAAAATTCTGGGGTAGTGGTGTGTAGCAAGTAGGAAGCAGCAAGATTAGCTATAAGGCTTTGGGAACTCTTACTAGAGGCGAAAAAGGACTTAGGGTATTTTTGAAGTAGAGCCAGGATATTTGCTGACTAGGATTTGCAGGTGTAAGTGAAAGAGGAGTCAGGTTGAACAACTAGATAGCTAGATTATTCTAGGGGACAATAAATGCACAGTCCATAAGGCAGTAAAGAGATTAGTGAGTTCAAGAAACGAAAGGAGTCCAGAGAAGATGGAGTGTAATGGTCTAGAGTAGTGGTCGGCAAACTCATTAGTCAACAGAGCCAAATATCAACAGTACAACGATTGAAATTTCTTTTTAGAGCCAAATTTTTAAAACTTAAACTATATAGGTAGGTACATTGTTATTAACTTAATTAGGGTACTCCTAAGGCTTAGGAAGAGCCACACTCAAGGGGCCAAAGAGCTGCATGTGGTTCGCGAGCCGCAGATTGCCGACCACGGTCCTAGACCATCGATAATGCACTGCCCAGCTGTTATGGGCTGTGGTCTCTGCTGGTAGAAGAAGGATGTAGACAGTTGGTGGCCAGGGCTGGAAGCCTTGGTGTGGAGAAACAGTGGCCCATGGTCACTTCCTTTTGGAGGACAAGTTCTAAGGGGTGAGGAGGGTGTCTGCTTGGTCTAGAGGAGCAGGCTCCGAGTCGTGGGCATGGAGGGCTGGTGGGATTGCTGAAAGCATCTTTCTACCTTTTGGTCAGGTAGTTTATGTTTTCATCAAACAAGTCAACGTGTGTCACGAATTCTAATTCATATTAAAGATAAGTATTAGCTTTCCCCTTGATTTTGATAATCATTTATCTTAATTTTTAATGTTACTGTAAGTTTTTATCTTCATAGAAACATTTGATAAGCTGTCAGAGACTTTGATGGGGGTAGCTAGTAGGGTGCTTCTTTGCAATCTCCTCTAAAATATAAGATAATCCCAAGAACTGTAGCATATTCCTTTTTATATAAGAATAAACATAAATTATAAATAAATGTAATTTTCATGAAAATTTAGTTGGCAGGACCTCTTTGCTACTATTGTTAGATGATGGTGATACAGCTTCATTTCTATATATTTGTCTATAATTATAATTTATACTGTTTCAGAATAGCCACCCTGTCTGTAAATTAACACATAGCTTAGATGATCTCTGAGGTTCCTTTTGGCTGATAGTGTATGATTTGGCTTTTCCTGTCTGGAAATCTCAACGAGAATGTCTTAAAAAAGCTTCTTTCTAAACTCAGTCTGCTGTTACTACATACTTTTGTTTTCACTGTTCTTTATTAGGTACCTATAGTCATGCTAGCTGCATGACTGTACACACAGTTTTGTTAGGTGAAGTTCAAAACAATGAAAAGGCATAAACCCTGCTTCTAAGGAGGGAATAAAGGAAAAGAGGGTTATGTTGGCTTTAGTGGTGGGAATTGTCCACCCGAATGTCATATCTTGAAGATTGATAAGGTTATTCCATGTGGCTGGAAAGAAATGAAAAGCTTATTTGCTTTTTTCATTTTTGGTCCTCCATATATATTCTTATCGCTTTCCCAATATAAAGTAAATGATGGGATTTGAACCTGTTTATGGTGTTTGGCTTAGGGCATGAGAACCTTCACCTTATTTTTTTCCTTCTTCACTTGAACATGAAATTCTGATACTACAGGGCAAAGGAGAGACCAGGGTTTATGAAGACTGCATATCTCGTGAATCTTAAGAAGAGCTCTTCAATTATTAGAGGCTCAATTTTTTCTCACTTTTCCAAAGTGCTATGATAAGGAAAGCAGCTTTCAGAGATAAGCATCTTAGTTCAGTAAATACAAAGTATTGAAGAGGATGTTGAACAATGGCTTTAAAATGTTATTTATTTTTGTCATATACTTATTTTTTTAATATATATTTTTATTGATTTTAGAGAGGAAGGGAGAGGGAGAGAGAGATAGAAACATCGATGATGAGAGAGAATCATTGATTGGCTGCCTCCTGCGTACCCCAGCCTGCAACCCGGGCATGTGCCCTTGACCGGAATCGAACCTGGGACCCTAGCCAAACCAGCTAGGGCTGTCATATACTTATTTCTGTAGTAAATTTAATACATGTTTATTTTGGAAAATTTAGAAAATATTGGTAACAGCTCATTAGGGATTTTTATTTTCTGTTTTCTGGAATGATGACAGCAGCCCTGTGATATGGGTCCCATTATCACTTCCATTCTATAGATGAAGAGACTGAAGCACAGGAAGGTACTGTTTTAGTGGCTATTATTCTGGTCCCCTTTTCCCCATGTATGTATATAAATTTCTTCAATAAAATTTGGATCATGCAAAGCAGATTTTATGACCTATTTTTTCACCTAATACAATGTTTTGAGAACATTTCTCTTCGTTATTAGTCTTTAAAAATAGATTTTAATGTTTATACAGTAATCTTTGGAAATTTATTTAACCCAGGATTTCTCAACCTTAACATTATTGGCCAAATAATTTTTTGTTCTGGGAGATTGTCCTGTACATTGTAAGATGTTTAGCATCATCCCTGGCCTCTACCCACTCGATACCAATAGCACCATCTCCTCCCACTCAGATGTGATAACAAAAATGTCCTAGACATTGCCAAATAAATAAATGTCCTAGGAGCACAGAATCACCTCCTGTTGAAGACCACTTATTTAACCACATGCATTTTACATTTTTATACAGTATTTCTCATCATAGTACTTTTTTTCTGGAAAGGCTCAAGATTGGTATAGCATATTTGGAGATGTCCTGTATTGTCCATGTACATTTATTGATACCATTATAGTTTCATATAAATGTATAATTATATATGATTTATACAGTGATACGTAGTTTTTTGAGTATTTATGTTACTTTGGTGATAATATATAGTGAATAGATCTCTTAAAAATTTTGTTAGTTTTTTTTGAGACTCAAATTGTATGCTTTGATTGACTTACAGTATAATTTCAGTTATGCTTTAAAAAAAAGTTATATTTGTATTTGACACCAACTGTGTTTTATTTTGTTTTGTTTTTGTTCTCCCTCTATCTTTTCTAATAGTAATAAAAATAAATATTTTAATATAGGCTATGATTTATGAAGAGAGAATTATTTAAAATATAAATTTTCTAAAATTGAAATGTTCTGATATTAGATTTTGATAGATTTTTTTTTTATCTTAAAGTTAGAAGGTTGACTTACCAGTTTTGAATATTTCAGTTCTCCTTAAGGTAATTAGAATTCTATAGAGAATGTTCTAGAGGAAAGACTTTATTTTATACCTTTCTATTGATGATTGATTATTAATTTGCTTTTTATTAATACTTGCTTTTTCAGTGTGGAAGTTTAAATTTCATTTTTTAACAAGAATTTTTTTTGAGTATGTGAGTGTTCCCTATTATGTCTAGCTTTAAAACACTGGATATTTATTAAAAGGATTTGTCCCTGGTCAGATGTAGTTTATGGCCTGAGACCAAGGAAACCAATCAATCACCTTATTAAAGTTCCTAGAGGTTCAGCTGAGATCATTCTCATAGGTGAAGCTGGGTGGGATAAAGGCCATCTCCATAGAGTGAGATTGTGAATTGTCTAGGAGTGCTCAACTGGTGGTGTTTTTCACTAACTTAACTTGGACTTTGTATCTTACCTCTCCTCTTCAGTCTATCTAGTGCAATTTTATTTTGTGGGGTGGAAAAAAATAAAACAGGACAAAACTGGATTTTAATAAATAGTATCCAGAAATAAAATTTTAAGTTCTATATATTAATAGTAACAACAGAAAAGGTAGTGATCTTTCTGTTAACCTCCAGAATTCATGTAACACACATTTAAAAAAAAAAATCCAAGTCTTCATTTGGACTGTAATGGTTTATAAAATGTACCAGTGTGTGAAGATATGGATAAAATTAAAACAGCATGAAAAGTTGGTTGACACACCAAAAAATTTCTTATACCCAAGTTTGAAATTATCAGGTGAAAAGGGCTGTAGTCTCATTGGTATCTATGTTAGGTGACAGGACTCCCACCATGCAAATTTACCTTTAATGTTAGTAACAAAATAAGAGGCTTGCCTTAATTTGTTATCCCAAAACTTGTCTTTTTTTTTTTTTTTTTGCTTTTAAGTTCAAAATTCAGTAAGAATGACTGTGATATGAAATTTATTTTTGGAGTGTTCTAGAATCCTGTACAATGGTTTACAGGACTTGTCTTGAATTAAAAGTGCTATACACTGAGTGAAAATCCATGTTAGTTGAAGAATTGATTCTTTTTAAAGGAAAGCTGCAAATTTTTCCTGTATGGGTAAATGTCACTCTCTTCACATCTCTGCTTAGCTGCATTTCAGGACTTGTACTGTTCCACTGGGTTGTCATAGAAACGCAGTTAACTGTCATCTCAACACACTGTTGATGGTTTTATTTGTAGATTTGCCTGATTATGAAAATTTCACAAAAATTTTGATTTGCTTTTTATTAGCACTGGATGGTTTTCCTTGGAAGTTCAAGTTGTACAGAAGCCTTCTTGGTGTTTAAATTTTTAAAAAAGTGAAACTCTATATTAAATCTGCTTGATTTTTTAAAAAATTGTTTTTTATTTAGAATGTGATATATAGTCTGCAGGAGTAGAATAACCTCTGTGAATTGTATTTTTGAATCACTTTCCATTTTCTTTGTTTACAGCAAGCAGAGAAAAAAAAAACTTAAAAATTCACCGTTAGCTTGCTTTTAGCTTAACATAAAAGATACCTGTCAGAAAAGTGTGAAATGCTACATCAAGTGCCTAATATTGGAGTTTTCATTTTATTTATGGTTTTTGAAGCCTGGCACGAATGCTCCAGTGAACTGTGTTGTGAAAGTATTTATTTTTATATATTTATGTGAGAGGAATTATTTAGTTTTCACTTATAAATAAGACAGGCAAACCTTATTTACAGTAACTTTATCTAATGGTCCGTGGATGAGTGCTTTTATGCAAAATAGTCTAGAGGCTAGAATTAACTTTTCACGTTGGATGCACATTTGATGTCCAGACTTGAGCAACATGTGGCATCTTATTATAGAGACTACCATTCAGGATTCAATTTGTATTTAACACATTTACTTCAGAATGCACACATCATTTTTGCCACATTTTATGTTAACTTTGTAATGATTTCTGTTTCTTGCTTGTGAGTACATAAGTAGAAGTGTTTACTTGTGGCTTTGTTTGCGATTTTCCTTTTTCTAGGTTCTTTATACTTGGTTAATGAGCTATTTCATATTTTATTTTAATAACAGGTCACTTCTTGACATGTAACAGCTCCTTGGGTTGGGTTGATTATCATTAGTTACTTTTTAAAAGAAGTATTGGTCTTTTAGATAACTGTGCTTATTATATGTCCATTTGTTGCTATTAGTTCTTAAAGTTATTCTTGCAAATAGTAGTTAACATTGTCTTTGATTTTAACACTGTTACTAAATAAACAACTAATAGTCTGTATATACTTGGGGAAGAAAATTTGACAGCTCATTATATGCGTGGAATGCTGATTTCTTAAAACCAGGTTTATTGCTTTTAAAATATAATCGCTGCTCTGTAGCTAGACTACACAATGGCCTCCGATGATCCTCACCTCCTGTTATTCCTGCGCTTGTGTCCTCCCTTCCCACTCTGAATCTGACTGACCTGTACGATCATTAGAGTACTGCTGAAGTGTCAGTGTACGCCCTCTGAGGCTAGGCCATATGCAGCATTGAAGCTCAGTTTGCTTTCTCTTGGATCACTCCTCTGGGGGAAGTCACCTTTCCTGTCCTGAGGAGAGGTCCATGAGACAAGGAACTACAAAGCCTCCTACCAACAGCTAGCACCAGCTTGCCAACCGTTTGAGTGAGTCATTCTGGAAGCAGACACTCTCACCCCATTTTAACCTTCGGATGGTCGCAACCTAAGCTGACATCTTGCCTGCAGTCCATGAGTAGATTATTTTTGTGAACTTCTGATTTGTCCAGCTTTATCCTATCACAAGTATTGATATATGCACATTGTTTGGTTTCTCGTTACATACCAATGCAGTAAAGTAAAATATTTTTCAGAATCACTGTAGTAATTTTTCTATCTATCCTTGATTTATTAATTAATGGCCATTATAGTCATTAGAGATTTCCTAACTTAACTATGAGGATTAAGGATATCTTGTGATGCTGTTTCAACACTGAGGTTAAACATATAAAGTTAGTAATATTACCTATAAATGATTAAAAAATTTATTTTATTGTGTTATTGTTAATCCTCACCTGAGGGGATTTATTTATTTAAATATATTTTTATTGGTTTTTAGAGAGGAAGGGAGAGAGGAAGGGAGAGAGGAAGGGAGAGAGGAAGGGAGAGAGATAGAGAGAGAAGCACCAGTGAGAGAGAAACATTGATGGGCTGCCCCCTGAAGGTCCCTACTAGGGACTGAGCCTACAACCCGGGCATGTGCCTTGACTGGGAATCGAACCAGTGACCTCTTAATTCATGGGTTGACACTCAACCACTAAGCCACCAGCCACGGCTGATTAAGAAATTTTAATGCATATGTAGGTTTATTTATATAAGAGTAAACAAATATTTTCTAACATAAACTAAATAAATAATGATTGTTCATGGACTACCAGTTATTTAAAAGGAATGTTAAAATATTTTTTATCTGAAGGGGAAGAATACATTTTGCTTTATATAAAATTTACAGTTTTCTTTGATTTAGTTTTTGTGGTTATGTCTTCTAATTAAGATATTCTCAAACCTGACAAAAATATTAATATTTTTGAAATATAATAATGTCCTCTAGAGGTTTATTATATTCCTATCTTACTGCTGTGAGTTTTTATGACCAGGAGGTCATAATGACAAGTATTTTGCTGACTCACTTTCTTTGGCATATGTCTCCATAGTGGTCAGACAGTTTTGTATTTAATATGCCACAGTTGATTACTATTAACAGTAAATGTGTGTAATCCTGTTTTCAACTTTTGAAGTTATTCTACCAAAATAACTTACAGTTCGTTGTAGCAGTTGATACACCTCGTTGGAAAAGTGAAACATGAAGATCTTACCTTTCTCTATGGTTGTAGTTATTGATAATCATTGAGGGAACCATCTCTGGGTCCCCCTTAAGAAATATGTTTTGAGTCTTGGACAGTATCAGATAAATCCATGGCAATGGTCATTTTCTCTGCTTTCTGTGCAGGAAGAAGAGAGTGAAGAGGAACCCAAACTTAAGTATGAAAGGCTTTCCAATGGGGTAACTGAAATCCTTCAGAAGGATGCCGCTAGCTGCATGACGGTCCACGACAAGGTAAGGTAGCCCTTGAAGGTGATTCTTGTGTAAGTCATTCTGTTGTAAGCTTGCTTATACTTTGGAGTCCTGATGCTTTTAGAGGCTATTTTTCACTGTAATTGTGTCTTCTGCCACTCTTCCTCTTTTCTTCCTCACCACAAAAAATCAAAACAATGACCAAAAAAATTATATATATGTATTTGCACACACACAGAGAGAACACTGTAAGGGTGTATCAAGTAGAATTTAGACAAGGATGGATGTACAAGATTTATAGTAAGTGGTTCTTGGAAAGACTATTACTTAATTCCTCAAATCCTAAGTAGTAGAATAGAAAAGTATTAAGATTAGAAATAGTGTGGAGCTCAGTGCTTTCATAAGAGTAGAAGGGATTATGTTGGAGTTATTAGGAATTAATAGAATGACCCCACATTATTACATATATTATATGAATGAATTAATCTATTCCACATCTGAGTCTTTGCTGAAACAAAGCTCCCACCAGCTTTCTGAGTCCAGGCTAAGTACTGTGCAGCACCCTTAGCCCATTCTTGGACCAAAACAAAATGTGTCATAATTGGAGTATTGGAAGCCAGGCAGTTTTGACTGTTGCCCTGTGAGCCCCAGGAGTGAGCCTTTGTCCTCCACAAAAGGCAGACTTCCCAACTTTGATCCAATTCCTGCTTTATCCTGTGTGACCATCAGTGTTGCTCATCCTCCTCCTTGCCCCACCCAGTTCCTTTGTACTTCAAATTTCATTGAATTGTAAGCAGATTCCTGTACTCACTCAACCTGTCACTAGAACAGCCGTGGGCAAACTACGGCCCGCGGGCCGGATACGGCCCGTTTGAAATGAATAAAACTAAAAAAAAAAAAGACCGTACCCTTTTATGTAATGATGTTTACTTTGAATTTATATTAGTTCACACAAACACTCCATCCATGCTTTTGTTCCGGCCCTCCGGTCCAGTTTAAGAACCCATTGTGACCCTCGAGTCAAAAAGTTTGCCCACCCCTGAACTAGAACCTTTGCTGTCTCTGGTTTTACCAGAAACACCCTTCTTGAGGCACCTGCCTTTTAGCTGCACCACCACCTACCCCCCCCCCCCCCCCCATGCTGCCAGCTCCCAACTTCCTTGTCACTTTCCTTTATTCGCTGAAGACTGGCCTTGCAGTTCTTCAACCTAATTTAATTACACTTCTGCCCAGTTTCATCTCCCGCCATTAAGGCCACACTCTGGATGGTGTCAGGACCTGGAACCTGAGGATCTTTAAATATACTCTCTGTTTGTCAGGCTTCTGTGTTCATTTTTCTAATCCTGTTCTGTGACTTTATAGAGCCCTGATCTCTGATCCATTCTTTCTTTAAATGTTCTATCTAATGGTTAACTATCCTAACTTCACCAGCATCTTCAGTTCTCTGATGCCCCTGTCCTTTGTTGTATCCCTCAGCCACTAAAAATGCTGTTATTGGTTCTTCGTCAGTTTCTTTAGTCCTCAACCCTCCTTCTCAGTCACTGTTCCTTCACTTTTAGAGGGTGATGTCATTTCTATTTAATTAAGAAAATTGAAACTGTCAGGCATGGTCAACCTCAGTTCCTGACCCCTTTCCCAGCTCACCTGAATCCATACCCATCTTTCTTTTCTTCGTCCTGTTCAAGGGCCTTTTAGTCTACTTTTGTTCTTCGTCTCACCTCATTTTCTGCCTTCTCTCCTAGTGATATATGGTATGTCATGGAACAGACCTAACTCTAGCCCCACATAATCACTAATCTACTTTTTCTTTCTATAGATTCGCCTATATTGGATATTTCATATAAATGGACTCAAACACTGTTTGGTCTCTTGTGTCTGGCTTCTTTCACTTAGCATAATGTTTTTGAGGTTCCTTGTGATATAGCATGTTTCAGTACTTCATTCCTTTTTATTGCTGAATAGTATTTTATTGAATAAATATAGCACATTTTGTCTATCCATTAACCAGATGATGGACATTTTACTGCTTTTAAAACTGTGGATTTCGCCTTCTCAAAACTTCTTTATCATGACACCATTCTGTTTTATGTTCTTGATCTTTCTGTTACTCCCTCTGGTTCTTTCACTTACTTTTACCTCCATATTTCCCCTACATGTTGGTTTTCCCAAGGTTTAGTCCATTGTCTACATTTCTTCTAGTTTTGTGATTTTTCAGTTTCATGATTTCTATGACCACCAACGCTGCCTCTTCCAGAATATTGTACTTATTTATCCAACTCTATCTTTTGTTCTGTTTTGACCTGAAACTCAGCATGTTCATAATGAACTCATCTTTTCCCTCTAATCTTGCATCTATTTTTGTTCTCTGTCTCATTTGGTGGCACCACCATCTCCTCTGTCATGTAAGCCAAAGCTGACCCTGCTCCTCTAACACCCAATCATTCCTTAAGTCATGGTGCTCTTCTTACCACCTTGCCCTAGCTGAGGTCCTCATCTTCTGTCTGCACTTATGTGTCTAATCTTTCTACTTTTAACCCATTTGCCACCTGATTGCCAAAATGATCTGTTGAAAGTACGTATTTTAAAACCTTGTATAATTTTCATTATTTACTAAATAGAGTCAAAGTTCCTTAATGTGGTATGTAAGACAATGATCTTGCCCTCTGTGTAATTGGCCTCGTGTCTTACCACTTTCTGTCATAAGTGTGGTGCTCTGACAGTCGTGCTTGGCTATTTTTGTTTTTTTAAAAAAAAATTTTAAATTTTCATTGATTTCAGAGAGGAAGGGAGAAGGGGAGAGAGAGAGAAACATGAATGATGGGAGAGAATCATTGATGGACTGCCTCTTGCAGACACTCCACTAGGGACCGAGCCTGCAACCCGGGCATGTGCTCTTGCCCGGAATCAAACCCAGGACCCTTCAGTCCACAGGCCTATGCTCTGTCCACTGAGCCAAACCAGCTAGGGTGTGCGTGGCTGTTTTTACTCATAACATCTCTTGCCTGGACTCCACCCCATCTCAGCTGCTTGAATGCAGTCCCATCCTGAGTCCTTTGCTTTTAGTTGAGGCATTCTTTATTTCTCCCTGGAACTAATGCACACACTGTGAACCAATCTATTTTCCTTCAACGATTTGCTTTCATTCTAGCCCATTCCTAACAGTTCTTTCTTCTAGAAACTCAAATCTGATCGGATAATCCTTCCTAGAAGTCTTCATTGGCTCCCTGATGTCTTCATGATTTGGACACACATACTCCTTCCTTAAACTTTTCTACCTTTCATCTCTCCATAAATATTAATGCCTTCTATTAACCAGTCTTTCCTGCCCCATTGCCTGTCTCCTCCCCTGGGCATGAACTGGTTGCTTCTGTCATGTAAAACTGCGTGTAATTTCTTGACTTTTTCTGCTCTGTGCCTTTGAGCAAGTTGTATTCACTCTGCCTAAAATGGTCTTTACCACAAGTCTGCCTCATTTGCCTCAGAGCCTATTGTCCAACTCTTTCAAAGTTCAGAGTTCAGCACAGCTAATATCTTTGATGTTTCATAAAGTTCTTAGAGATATTCCATTTTAAGTAACCTTAAATTTAATTATAATTAATCATATTTTTATATCTTTCTCGCTCATTGTAGTGTCACTCTTTTAAGTCACACTTGCTTATTGTCTAAGCATATTGTAGGTGCTTTTGTGTTTTGTGTGTTGAATGAACCATTGAATGGATGAAACGGAGAACAAAGTTTACCTGCTCGGATATCACACTTTATCAACACTATACTTAAACCAAGTTGGTCAAGGAGCCTGACAGTTGGAACTACAATCCGTGCTAACTTTTAGAGCATACACTCTTGATCTGAGGCTCATGTTTCTTTTTATGAGATTTCTGGTGCAGTGGAGAGTATTTTAACTCTTAATTCTGTACCTAGCTCTGCCATTCATTGACTGTTTCCAGGGAAGACATATGAACTGCCCGACTTACTTCCTCTCATGTAATTGAAGGCACTCTCTGCTTTGATACTAAAAATGTGATGTGAAACAGATAATATGCAGCTGACCACATTGGAAATGTTTCCTCTGCAAAGGACTGCTTGTCACTTCTACTTGTTTACGTACAAAAAGCCCAGTCACCCTCACCAGTTTGGCTCATTGGATAGAGCCTGGCCTGCGGACTGAAGGGTCCCGGGTTCAATTCTGGTCTAGGGCATATGCCTGAGTTGCCGGCTCAATCCCTAGTAGGGAGTATGCAGGAGGCAGCCAATCAATGATTCTCTCTCATCATTGATGTTTCTATTTCTCTCTCCCTCACTTCCTCTCTGAAGTCAATAAAAATATATTTAATAAGAAAACAAACAAAAAAAATCAACAAAAAACACAAAAAGTCCAGTAAAAGCAGTTATGTTAGGGGAGTGTTCAAAAGGATTGGGTGCACAATCTGATACTTTATAAAATGAATCAAGTTTCTGTAATTAAACCTGGAAGGGGCTAATAAAGCTATATTTATTTTTGCTTATCCTGGATTGGAGGTGCTGACAGGATTAAAAAAAAAATTCAATAGCTACAAATTTTAATGACTGGAAATTTAGTCACATTTAAAGGACTTGTATTTACATTTGTGATTTATGGCCAATTTTGTCTTTTTTTGTGTGTTGTATTTTAAGTAGTCAAAAGCATTAGCAAATGTATGTATGACTCATCAATAATTTTCATAGTTAAATAAATTTTTGAAGACCTCTCCAATTGGCTTATCAAACTTGGATTATTTTAGACACGTAAAGTTATTTCTAAAAGAGAACAGCAGTGATTAATCTAAATGATTAAATGTTTTTGTAAACAAAAGGTAGCTTATCATGAAAACCACTCCTCCCCCTCCTCCCCAATATTCTAAAGTAATTATAGTTTTTAGGTTAAGCTATAAAATCAAAATAATTATTTTATACTTCAGATCTTAACTATTAATGAATAAAATAAGAAAAAGGGAAGGAATTAATCTTTGGATAAAGTATCCTACATAGAACCTTTCAAACTAATAAAATAAAATATAATTGGAAGTTCAAATATGGCCTTCACAGAGATGTCAGAAAATGACCTAGTAGTAAAGCATTGTAAGGCTCCAACCCACCTTAGTTTCCTAACAAACTAAATACAGTATTTATGAGGAAGTCAGTACTTCAGAGTACTTGGGGTATAGTGAGGTGGAGTACTGTTTGGTTTTAGTTAGTATTGTATGGTTTTTTAATTCAAATATGATCAGTGTCACTGTAGAGAAAAATATTACAACCATCTGAGTCCTCTGTTTCAGATTAGAATGTTCTTTTGTTTTGGAGAGAATATCCTGGTTTTGTTTCTATATGCAACTAATTTCCCCCCAGAATTACCTCTTGGCCCTTCCCTCTCCAGGGCTCAGGCATCCTCTTCTCACCAGGCTTGCTGTCTGCCCTGGATGAGTAATCGGCATGGCACCTGGTGCATTCAGGCGGCCTGTGCAGTGGAATCGTCATACCTAGTTATGTCTGCACATCTGATGTTTTATTAACCAGTATTGATTTTTTTACCCAGGGGACTTTTTTCTTCTTTAAAAAAGGCAACCTTGCAGGAGTGAAAGGCATTGCTGGGGATGAATTTCTAATGAACCCCTTCTTTTCCCTTTTTGTGACTCCTCTTTAAGGTAGCTTCATATTTTAAGTGCCTGATCTGAAATTTCGTTTTAAGCAATTCCATTTTGATAAATCTTTTTAAATCTTGACTTTCTATAAGGTTATTTTTTTTAAAGATTGTGCTGCTTGACTGAAATGCTTAGTAGTGCCTATAAATTTGAACATTTCATTATAGGTTGCAATGAAGCATGCTTACATGCAATGAAATAGGGAATTTGGAACTATTTGAGTAGTATGTAAGGAAATAAAAAGGGAGAAAGATCTCATGTCATATTTTAGGTAGTCCTGAAGTTTCTTCTGGTTTATTTAGGTTAATGCAGATTAAAGGAACAATGGAAGTTACGAACTAGTTTCATATCATAAGATGAATATGGAGCTCAGCAGTTATTTTGTGACAGAAAAAGATTTTTTTGTATTAGAATATAAACATTTACACTCAGTATTATACATTAACTTTTATAGAGGCATTCTATTGCTAACTGATAGTATAAGTACATCTGCGTTTTTTCATCTCTAGATGTGTGAGTTTTTTCATCTCTAGATATATGGCATGGCTTTTTCTTTCTAAAATAATAGTATTTTGTTGTTTGTGTGTATATAGGTTGAATTTAAATGATAGCACAAATTTACACATTTGCCATAAATTGAGGCAAGTTGCTTAATAATTCCCTTCTGACTTTGAGTTCAACCTTAGGTTGGTCATGCTTTCATAGCTGCATTTTAATTTGCTGCCTCAGTCCATCAGGCATTGTGTACAGACCACATACACACCATTAGTTGTCAGTAGATGAGGGTCCTCATGAGTCATTCTGACAGCTGGCTTGCACTCTCACAATAAAGTAGGCCCTGTCCTGTTATTTCCCTGAAGCTGGAAATAGACCGTCTCCGAGGACTGGATATCTTCTAAGGCAGTACAGATCACTTATGCATTAAGAGTCTTGAGTTCGAAAATGGTTTTATTAGTAATTGTGTTTTAATGGTACATTAATAAACTGACCTCTTTGTTCTTCTTACAGTTTTTGGCACTGGGCACACATTATGGCAAGGTTTATTTACTTGATGTCCAGGGGAACATCACGCAGAAGTTTGATGTGGTACGTATACAGTATAAAATAATGTATGGGCTAAATATCATGCAAAAACTTGTGTTTTGGAATATTAGCAGTTTGTTTTAATAGCATAAAGGATATTTACCGATTAAATCAAGTGCTAAGAGCATATATTATATATATATATATATATATATATATGTATGTATATACTTATATAACTGAATGTTATATGCTGAAAATTTTAAAGGTAAACTTATAAAGAAAGAGGTCTGTTTATATGTATACATTATATATTTTGACTGGATTATCTTTTACATACAAATTCCATCTAAAATCTACTTGTATAAATTTATTTAATTGCATTTCTTTAGTTAATTATAGCCATCCATTTGGATTTAAGTGGAGCATTTAAAATACTTCTATATGTGTTCTTTTAAAATTATAACACTATACAATGTCTAGGTGAAATGTTATTAAAAGAAAAACCTTTTATTAGTAACTAGGGGTCCAGTGCACAAATTCATGAACCTTGAAAGAAACTGGGCCTCGAGGCTGTGGTGGGCACAGGGATGGGTCTTGGCCCATCCTCCGCGCCCTCGCCTGGCCCCTCCCTCCGCGGCCCCTGGTCCCCTGCCTGCCTGCCTGCAGCCCCACTCCCGCGGCTGCTGCACCCACAGAAATAAAAATCATTTGGGAATGAGACGAATGGAAAGAAGTTTTGAGAAAGATTCACCTCTTTGGAAAGAAAACAATTTTGTCCATTTGTTGTGTCATCACTGTTCCAAGTTAACACTTGGGTTTAAATTTTCTGCAGTTAAATTTATAAGCAGTTTATATATCAGTCTTTGCTGTTCGTTAAAAACATTCCTAAATACCTTTTTATAAACTTTAAAAAACATCCTGTAACAGGAGTTTCTAACCACCTCCCCCATGAGAGCACATTGGGTGTGACTTAGATGCTGTAAACTTACAAGGACCATTTGCAGCCGCATCTGACCCCTCAAACCCCAGGCTACTGTCCCTGCCCGCCGCCCAGGACCCACAGCCCCTGTGCCCAGCTGACTGGTGAAAGGCTCAGACTTTCATCTCCTGCTGCGCACTGCCAGGACGGTACAACCTCAGCAGAGGCAGGGGCGTGGACCAGCCTTTCAGTCTGCAGAGGGCTTATTAGACAGACGTTCGTTTCCTAAATCCTAACAACCTTTAAAAACACAGGGAGGATTTGGAGGGGATTGCTTCCTGGGAAGCTGGCACACTGCTGACTCCTAGAGCCGTTTTCCTTTTGTTAAACTTCGTCTTCTGCCTGTGCCTGCCACATCCCAGCAGAGAATGGGAGGAGGCTGGCTTGCACACAACGTGCATCAAGACAGTTATTCACAGTCTGGGCACAGATTAAAACATAGCTTCGACAAAAGGCTAAATCAGGCTATTGGTCCACATTTCCTCTTTTATTTGTCTGCTGTCACTGTGCTCGATCAGGGGCACATTGAGAGGGTAAATGCTACCCTTATGAGACTTGCACATCACTGAAACACTGTTCACATTTAAGACAGTGACCTGGGGATGCTACACACCTGCAGTTGCCCTCTGCAGAGAGATGGGTGAGTAACTAACCAGTCAGCGCATTCTCTCCAGAGCTTGCAATGCCCACCTGCTTAACAGTCCAGAGTAGACATTTTGGGGACGTCTCTCTTGATGCCTTGGATGTTGTCTCCAGTACTAAGTTTGGCAGATGAGCGAGGAAAACTTGAGTAGGAACATCTAAGTAAATCAGTGTGAGCAACGGCATAAGGAGCCAGCCAACTTCCTCTTTCTAATATCCATACTAGAATTGCTGAGCTCTTGCCAGCTACCAGACGCTATGCTGTTGATAGGCATGATACCACTGTCAAACAATCTGTTTTACTGAAAAGCCATTGTTAAAAGAATTTGTGTGTTCGGTACATAAATGACCTGAGAAGAAATACAACTGACAGTTTTCAAAATGGTGAAAAATAAATGTGTGAAGTCCAATTAAGATTATTTGTTTTTAAATGGAGCTAATTTTCCTTGCTTATACATGTATCCAAAAAAGATACAAAGAAAGGAGTGATTTAAAAAACAAAAGGAAAGCAGATTTACCAAAGCAAAGCCATTGGAATATTGCAAGGGGATAGTGCAGAAGAGAAATTTACTAATAAGTGCATTTAACAAAAGAGGAACTAATATTACCAACAGCCCTACACGATACAAAGAGGCCTGCCTTCAAGGTATTTTATGTACAGCCTGTAATCCCAGCACTTGATAAGACCTCTATTTTAGAATTTAACACATTATATTATAGGTCATTGTTTATATGACTAGCTCCACACCTAATTACACCTGAGATCAGGGGGATGCATTGAATTATTCTTTACATCCCCTGCACATCCTCACAGAATGTTTGCTGAAGGAGTCAGAAGCAATCACTGAATATGAAAGGTGAACTCCTGTGTGAGGCCATCAAGGAAGGTGTCACAGAGCAGGCGGGACACTGGGCATCTCCACAGGCAAAGATGGGAAAGCACGTTTCAGCAGTAGCGGAAGCACCGCGTCTGGGTGCACTGCAGGCCCCGATGTGGAGAAGACGGTAGCCCAGACAGCGGGAGCCCTCCGGGCTGCCGAGAAGAGCTCTGTTTTATTCCACAGGCATCAAGGAGGCACTCAAGTGTGTTCAGTCAGGGGAGTAACAAAATCCCAGCACTCCTGTGGGAAGATTACTTGGGCAGCTCTGTGAAGGATGGATTAGGGGAGACGTGTGGTGGGGAGATCAGTTGGGTTTCACTGCAATAACCCAGCTGAGATTCAATAAAGACTTGAACAAGGGTGGTGGCAATATAAGAAACCAGCAAAAGAAAGAACGAGCTAAGAGAAGAATCTAGGGCCTATACAGGGAATAACGGAGGATATAAACATCACAGAAATGAAAGTAAACACTGAGGAGCAGAAAAGATGAGGCTTTCTGAGGAGACGATATTCATCAGTTAGGCAAAGATGGGCTTTTTCTTGGCTACAATATTTAGATTAAAAAAAAAATACACCTTTACTTTGGCCCACTGGACCCCACTGATAAACAAGGACTTGGGAAAGATGCTCAGTCTAATTAAAAGGCAGGACCTTGTTGGGAGCAGTAATTATTATTATTTCAAATAAGAGTTTAGAATAGAAATAAATACGGATGTTTTAATGCTGAAATAGGTTTAACTGAAAGGTGGACACCATGAATAAGGTATCCTCTGCAGCTGGCCATGCTGTCAAGATTCCTAGCCTACAGGGTTCTAACATGACAATTCCAAAAAACAAAATTCTTTTTCCCCCAGAGAACATTGCTCTAGAGCAGGCATGTCAAACTCGTGGCCTGTGGGTCGCCTGCCTTGTTTATTGGGCACATGTTAGCCTTTGAGTTTGACATGCTTGCCCTAGAGCAGTGGTCGGCAAACTGCGGCCCCTTGCGTGTGGCTCTCCCACAAAATACCACGTGCGGGCACGCACGTACAGTGCGATTGAAACTTTGTAGCCACACTCAAGGGGCCAAAGAGCTGCATGTGGCTCGCAAGCCGCAGTTTGCCAACCACTGCCTTAGAGTATATATTTTTTTCTATAAGTTAATGCAACAGAAATGGAATTATCACCCCAGAAACCATGCAATTAGAAAAGGAACAATAAATGTATTATTATTCTTTAAAATTAATTCTTAGAGGACTTCCCCTTAAACTACGCAAGTCCTAAGCATCTGTTGTGCAACACCTTTGAGGACAAACTTCATGAACAAAGTCAGCTCAAGAAAGCCAAGTATGGTGCAAATCCATGATGACTGCAAACCTACATGAACATCTCAGCAGGGCCCACAGATATCTTTGCTTAATTTCTCTATATGTAAGATACCATCAGTGATAAAGGAATAATCTGTTAGGAGAAAAGACATTCTTAATTTTTTCTCACTTTTATTTGTAACATGATAGCAGCAGCATTGCTAATGAATTCTATTTATTTAAAAACATTTGAGAAAGTAAAGCCTTTGTGTTTTCACAAATAGGGAAAAAAATCACCTATCTAAAAAGGGCAATACAGATACTTTAAATAGCTGAGACTAACTTATTAATCAAATAAAAAATGCCTAATTTGTTTTTCATATATAACCTGAAGACCATTTAAATCATCACAAATCCAGCTGTATCTTTGCCACAGAAATTATTGTTATAAAGCTCTCCAGTGTAAAAACATTGCTTTATCAGTTCCCCTTTTAAGTCATTTTCCAAGTAGATTGTCATCTCTCAACAATTCTCAAAAGAAGCATCTTGTAAACCAAGTTGCTATGTCTCTACTAAAAAATTCCTGGAGTCAATTCACTAGACCTGCATTGGGAACCATTTCACAGAGCCTGGTTACATAAGTAAGCATGTTCTTAAAACACCAAAGAAATAAACCTATTTGTTCCACATATGGACTCCAAGAAGAAAGTCATTTGACCTGAATCCCCAAAAGAAATTTATCAGCTGAGATGGACTCCTCATGGTCAACCAGGGCCCCGTCAGTCTTCATTTCCAATCATCACAACAGCACTTCTCTTTCTGCATCCGTTCTGGGTACCTGAATTTCTAGTTATTTTATTTTTTACTAGAGGCCTAGTGCACGAAAATTTGTGCACTCAGGGTGAGGGGGTGGTCCCTTAGCCTGGCCTGTACCCTCTCGAAGTCCGGGACCCCTCGGGCAATGTCTGATCCCCACGGGGAATTGGGCCTAAGCTGGCAGTCAGACATCCCTCTGGCATCCTGGGAGCCCTTGGGGATGTCCGAGTAATGTCTTAGCCATTACTCGGACATCCTTAGCACTGCCGCTGGCCAGCCATGAGCCAGCTTCTGGCTGAGCAGCGCTCCCCCTGTGGAAGCACACTGACCATTTAGGGGTGCAGGTCCTGCGTTGATCTCCCAAGGAACTAGCTGGGACCTTTACATCTTTACTTTTGCTTTCACTGAACCCATATTTTGAGACTTTCAAGAGTTCTCTAACTTCAAGATTGCCTGTTGATAAATTTATTCCACCTTAATTTAAAGAAGGGTTTCATGTGAAACTAGAGGTGAAATCCTGGAGCAAATGAGAAGATTTGAGAATTTATAGTTAAAAGTAAGGCATTTTTGGTCATAGAATAAGTCAGTGAGAAAATAAATGTTTTGTAGATTTAAAGAAAAACACACAGTTAGGTGTATTTTTCAGAGACTTCTTAAATCCTAATGGAGGTCTTGCTTACCTTAGAGTGTATCATCAGGGAAGAGTAAAGCAAGCAGTAAAATTAGCTTTTCGCAAAGAACAGACTTTTGCTTTTCCCACATGGAACATAAGTGCGGTTTTCTGGCTAACTGTGACTAAAGGGCCTGAAGCTGCATGAACAGACAGCCATGTGGGTGTTGGGATTGCTAACTAGAGGATCTCTGACCGAAGGAAAATGAAATTCCATCTTCTGTTCCTTATTCATTCCACCCAGCGTCCATGGGGATGCAGCATTTGTGAAGGAATCAATTATCCATTTGTTAGTCGGAGGAGACTTACAAATTATACATTAGCAGATTGATTTCTTAGGTTCACTGTTGGGGGACCGATAGCTTAAGGTGGGATGATGAGAAGTACCAAGGGAAAAGAAGTTGCCACAAAGAACACTATTAAAAGCAGCTTTCGAAATGACCGTGAATTTATTCCTAATTGAAGAGCTGACATAATCCATACTAAGTGTATTTATTTCAAGCATTTTACATTAGGTAATTGATTATCACATGAGGAGTACATGTTGGTAATTTTGCCTTTTCTTTACATTTAAGAACTTGAGACCACCTGTAGTGGACTTGGACTTAGAAGGTATATGCAAGTCCTTGCCCCCTCCTGCTTCCTTGGGCTTCTTTTTTTGTTCCATTAAGGAAACATTTTTGTATGTTCTGTAGTGTCAGCTTGACATTATTGATTTTTGAACAAACTCACTTATATTGTCCAGAATTCCAAACATGTCTCCATTAGGAATAAAATTGTGGCTAATGGAAAATACAGCTGAGGCCATTTTTCTCAGGTCTTTTTTTCTCTGGTCTCTTACCCTTATCTAAATCTACTCCAGTATCCCAGTTTTGCAAACATACCCCTAAATTATATGCATAGAACAAGCATTTGAAAAATCAGTATTGAAGAAAGACAGAATCTTACCCTCTATTTTTTTTCTTGTACCCTTTTTCTTTTTTGTTTCTTTTTCTATTGCTGTAGTTATTGTTTTATTTCTAGTATATAGACATGACAGACATATATGTCAGACATTTGTTCCTATTTCTGAGAGGAATGATTTTGCACCATTGACAGCTGTAATATTAAATGTTATGGAACTATTATAGAAACTTATATTTATAGTGATAATACTTGATTATCACTCAAGATAAAAATATGTGCTGCAGGTCTCCAGAATGATGGTTATAGCAATCAAGAGTAATTTTGTGTGTGTTTTCTTGATTGATGAATTTGCTACATAATTATTTAAAATTATTCATCTTTTGATTACAAACAAATTAAATATTTGTTGTAGAAAATTAGCAAAACATAAAAGGGGACCATCTAAACGATAATATCTCAGCACCTAGATATAACCATTGCTGATATTTTGGAGAGTGTACCTCAGGTCACATGCATTACATGAGGCCTGGTGCATGAAATTTGTGCATGGGTAGGGTCCCTAGGCCTGGCCAGTGATCAGGGCTGATTGGGGCCTTACGGCTGCCAGCCGGGGCCTTCCTTCTCTGGCTGTTGGCTGCTGGCTGCTGGCTGCTGGCTGGGGCCTTCCTTTGTTCTGTGCCGCCCCCTGGTGGTCAGTGCACATCATAGCGAGCAATCAAACTCCCTGCCTCCTGGTCGAACTCCCAAGAGGACACTTTGCATATTAGCCTTTTATATCTATATACAGTGGGGCCTTGACTTACGAGTGTCCCGACTAACAAGTTTTTTGAGATACCAGCTGTCTCTCGGCCGATTTTTTGCATTGAGTTGACAGAGTAATTTGAGTTAACGAGCTCCTTAACGAGCTCCTTAATGAGCTCCGTCTCGGAACGATTTAAACTCATAAGTCAAGGCCCCACTGTATATATAAAAGCCTAAGTGACTGAACGACTGAACGACTGGTCACTATTATGCACACTGACCACCAGGGGGCAGATGCTCAATGCAGGAGCTGCCCCCTGGTGGTCAGTGTGCTCCCACAGCCAACCTCCCATGGTCCCTCCCCCAAGCCAGCCGGCCCGGATGGCCCCAATTGGCCCAGCTGGCCAACCTCTCGTGGCCCCTCCCCCCAGCCAACCTCCCGCAGCCCCAATTGGCCCTGATTGCCCACCCCACAACCCCCCTTAAGACTATCAGGTGTGACTGGCTCCTGCCATTAACAAAGACATCTCTAGCATGCAAGGTGGTGTGACAGATTATCTTCCAGAAGCCAGAAGGGCAAAGGCCTTCTGTACATTTTTAAATTTTAAAAATTCTGTTTGGGCAAGGTCAAATTTTTCCTACATAAAACTTAAAAAAACACACAATTTATTTTGTGGGTTTATGCTTTTAATTGTTATCATTTAGATTCCTTGCTTTTAGAAATTAAGATAATTTCCATGTCTCGGTGTCTTACAAAAGAAACCTGCTGTGAAAAGCATCTTTGCACAGTAATCTTCTCCTTGGGTATAATAGGCAAGGCATATTTTAAAGAATTTTGATATGCCTTGCCAAATAAGCTTTTAGAAAGTTTCTGCAAATTTGAGTGCCCATCAGCAGTGTAAGAAGTGTATCTATTTTTGTGGTTCCTTGCCAAAACTAGCTGTTTAAACAATCTTTTCTCATTCTACCCTGGCCTGTTGGTTAGAGTGTAGTCCTGGTATGCTGAGGTTGCAGGTTTGATCCCCAGTCAGGGCACATAAAAGCATCAGCCAATGAATGCATAAGTGGAACAACAAATTGATCTCTCTCTCTCTCTCTCTCTTTCTCTTTCTTTCAAAAAAATTTTTTTAAAGAAAATATTTCCCGATTCTGTGGACAAAATATCTGACTGTTTTAGTTTTCATGTATTTGTTATTACAGAGGTTGACTCTTGTTCTCCTTTACCTACAATTTATACTGTTTCTTTTGTGAGTTGACCGTTTATTTGTGAGTAAAATATCCAAATTTCTTTCAAAACTAAAGAAAAATTTAAAATGTACAGTAAGCTGTAAAGTTGTTTACAATGTACATGAGGAGGGATAAGTACCCCTAATCTATAATAACCTGTCATGAATCAGTATTAAATTGATGGACATCCCAGTAGTGAAACTGTCTCTTTTTCTGGATTTATGCCTAGAACTTATAGTTTAGGATTGCAGTTTTTACCGATGTACTAACTAGCTTTTCTCTTCACTTCTACTTGAAGTGGCCCGAGAAATATAAAATATTTGTACTTTCACTTTAAAATAGGTAAGGGAAGGAGGTAGTAAATGAACATGTGCTAAATACCTCATCTTCTAGATGCAATTGTGTTGATTTTGGGAGAGACACATTCAGCTACAACTTATAGTAATTTGAAGATAATCACTAATAAGTTGAAAATAGAATGAACTACTCTAAAATTTTTCTAGATAGACAAGAGAAAACAATTTAAGTAATATAGCAAAAGAATAAGAATGAAATGGGAAAACATTATTCTAAAAAGTATAAAATAATGTAGCAACTAAGCTATATATAGTTTGTTACTAAAAGAAAAATTGCCTCAGCTTTGAAGGACAGGTATCTCACAAGATTATGGAAATAAAAAATAAAGATGTGAGCAAAAATATACTATAAAAGCCAAATTAAAACTAAACATGTTGGCAATAAAAATGTGAGACAAAGTAGGGTTAAAGGCAAAGAGCATTAACTAGCAGAAGATATATTGATTAAATTTACAAATTAAAGGGAAAATAGAACAGTTATATTCTTTGATGTGTCAAATTATAGGGCATGTAATATCCAGCCAAAGCTTATTTGACTAACATTGTAGAAAAAATGGACAGAATTGCTATTGAGAAGATTTTGAAACAGTTTCTTCCAGTTTTTAAGAGATCATGAAGAAAAAAATGATATATAGAAATGAGATAATACAAATAACATGATTAAAATATATTTATTTTGAAGTCAAATAGAGAATATGAAAGGATGTATCTTAGGTTTCAAAGACAAATCAGTAAATTTCTAAAAATAGATATACACATTCTCTGAATGTTATTATAGTGACACTAGAGTTTATTAATAACTAGATAAATAAGCAAATAACACTGTCATTGTCCTTAGAAATGAAATAAAACAAAATAAAATGTTACTTTTCTCGAAGAGGAAATAGTTTATTGCATTTCACATTATTTTCCGGCTTCTAGTTTATGGACAGTGGTATACTCAAAGGAAAATGCAAATCATTATTTTATGATTAACAAGTGAGCAGTTATAATTAAAAAGCAATATATTAATGTAAGGAAATTAGAGTAAGGTCAGCAACACTGTTCTAAGACAAAAAAGGAAAATTAATATTGATTGAGAATAGAAATTAAGAGAAAATATTAAAAATAGAGCAAATTTATTGATGAAGTCTGGCTTCTATAAAAAGGCCTCTACAACTGTTAAACACTTGGTAAAGGCAATCAAAGAAAAAAGGAAATAAAATATTTGTATACCTACCTGTAAGATACTGCTATGTATATATTTTCATATTTGTAAATATGAAATAAAAAATTAAAGTTACCTACCACAGAATTGCTGTGAAGATTAAATAATATAAAACTCAGAATGAAGCCTGATGCATAATAATCATATATGAAATATTAACTTATTAGTATAGTATGACTTCTTACTATTACTACTAATACTGTTAAAATATTAAATGAACAAAAAATTAAAAAATATATTTTCATCACTAAAAATTTGAAATTCACTGTTTTCTGAGAAAATAGAAATAAATGACCATTATAGAATTAGAGCATTTGAGTAGCTTGACAATCATGGGGAAAAACATAATCTAAGAAATAACTCACTGAAGTTCTTGACCCCAGACATTTTCATGGGCAAATTTTCTTTTTTTATTTAAAAATTTTCAATGTTTATTTTTATTATGAACTATAACTTTAGAAAGTATATAAAATGTACAGTGAAACAGTTAAAAAGCAAACAATCATAAAGCGACCACTCTGTTAAGAGTAGACCATGTGACCCTTCTGCTCACAGTTCCCTTAGAGCAGTGGTTCTCAACCTTCCTAATGCCACGACCCTTTAATATAGTTCCTCATGTTGTGGTGACCCCCAACTATAAAATTATTTTCGTTGCTACTTCATAACTGTAATTTTGCTACTGTTATGAATCGTCATGTAAATATCTGATATGCAGGATGTATTTTCATTGTTACAAATTGAACATAATTAAAGCATAGTGATTAATCACAAAAACAATATGTAATTATATATGTGTTTTCCGATGGTCTTAGGCGACCCCTGTGCAAGGGTCGTTTGACCCCCAAAGGGGTCGCGACCCACAGGTTGAGAACCGCTGCCTTAGAGGGTCCCACTGTACTCACCTGTATAGTAACAACTGCCTAGCTTTTCTTTTTCATTTTATACCATCTATGTGCACCTACTGTACACTGTATTGTAGTTTTGTCCATTTTTTATATGTTGTGTAAATGGGATCATACATATCAGAAATGAGAAAAGGATGCTCACTATCATTGCTATTCCCAGAGTAAAAAGTGCAAGACTTCTAAGGGGAAAAGTATAAAACTTCATTCAAAGTCACTAAAGAAGGCCTGAATAAATGGAGAAATGCTTCATGGATATGGATTAGAAGAATCAATATTGTAAATCTATCAAAGGGAAAGCTATCAACATTTCACCATTAAGTGAGATTGAGGAATTTTTCTCCTAGTGTGCTAAGAGTTTTTACTATGAATGGGTGTTGTATTTTTTTTTCCTTTTTTTAAAATTTATTTTGTATTTTCTTTTTCCATCAGCATTTATCCCCTTTATTCCCTCTTCTACTCTCCCCCACCATAATCACCACACCTGTGTGCACGTTCATGAGTTCTCAAATTTCATCTACACTTTTTCCATCTATTGAGATGATCTTTCAGTATTCCTCATTTCTTTTATTAATGCAGAAAATTATAATATATTGATTAATTTCCCTATGTTACATCAGCCTTGTATTTCTGGAATAAACATGGCTTTTCTATATATGAAACTTCATTAGTATTTTCTTTAAGCTATTTCTATTCCTGTTCATGAGAGATTTACTTGTACTTTTTCTTTCTCTTAATAACTTTGTTGAGTTTTGTTATGGTAAGGTTACACTGGCCTGGTAACATGAGTTGGGGAGCATTTCCTTTTAATCTGTTCTCTGGAAGAACTATGTATGATTGGATTTTTTATTCTTTTAACTATCTCTTTTGAAGTTAATATTCTAGTTAGTGAGTTTGACAGTAAATAGGATAAAGTAAAACACATAAGTATAAATAATAGTTTACTGGCTCTGAGCAACTAGAAGAATGTATTAGTCTTTAACTGAGATAGGGATACCATCAAGACAGGCTCTTTTATGATGGAATATCAGGATGTTGGTTTTGGATATGTTTTGATTGAGATGCCTATTAGGCATCCAAGTACATATAGAAAGTAGACAGTTCTGTATGTTGGTCTGAAATAGGGAGCGGTCCATTCTGGAGATAGAAATTTAGGAGTCATTTCATGACCTAAAAGAGAATACCAAGGGAGCCAGTGTTGATGCAAAAGAGAAAAGGTGGAAGGACCAAACCATGAAATACAAAGATCAATAGATCAGAAATGGGGGGCAGGGCCCTGGTGGCAGGGGAGGTCCCCCATGGGGCCAAGGGAAAATTTTTTTTAAGAGAGGAAGGAAAAAAAGAGGGATCAGGAATATCCACCCAAAGAGACTGAGAAGGACCAACTAGAAATGTAAAAGAAAAATAAGTATAGTAATCTGGAAGCAAAGAGGAGAGAGTTGTCAGAAGTCTTACATGCTTCTATTAGGAAACGTAAGTTAGGATTGAATAATGACCATTATGTTTAGTAATATGGGGGATATTTCAATTTGCAATTTATTTGGAAGAATAAAATTTCTTGAAAAAAGCCAAGGAAAGTGTGGAGTTATGACTGGATCTTGCCGCTACCAAATATCAGAACATACTATATTTATCCTATATAATTAGATCGATGTTGAATTGATATAGCAGTGGACAAAGAGACCACAGTTGAAAACCCAGAAGGTTATTTAAGTGAATATAAACATTTATTATATAATAAGCATAGTTTTCTGTAGAATGAGAAGGATGAATTAATAAATGGGGCTAGCCCAACTAGATATTCATTTGGAAGAAAATAAAATGAATCCTGTAAATATTAAAGACTTAAATGTTAGAAATAAAACAATAACCATTTTGCAAAAAAAAAATATAATAGACCACGTATACAATGTCTGGGTGCAAAACTGTGCCAAGACCTCATATCCTAAAAACAAAAAAGGAAATTGACAAGAAAACAACAAACATGTAATAGAAAAATGGGTAAGAGCCCTAGCCGGTTTGGTTCAGTGGATAGAGCGTCAGCCTGTGGACCGAAGGGTCGCAGGTTCATTTCCGTCAGGGGCTTGTACCGCGGTTGCAGGCTCCTCCCTGGCCCCAGCCCTGGTAAGGGTGCATGCAGGAGGCAACCAATCGATGTGTTTCTCTCACATGATATTTCCCTGTCTTTCCCTCTCTCTTCCACTCTCTCTAAAAATCAATGGAACCCTAACCGTTTGGCTCAGTGGATAGAGCATCGGCCTGCGGACTGAAGGGTCCCAGGTTCGATTCCGGTCAAAGGCCGGTACCTTGGTTGCAGTCACATCCCCAGTAGGGGGTGTGCAGGAGGCAGCTGATCGATGTTTCTCTCTCATCAGTGTTTCTAACTATCCCTCTCCCTTTCTCTCTGTAAAAATCAATAAAATATATTTTTAGAAAAATAAAAATAAAAATCAATGGAAAAATATCCTCCGGTGAGGATTAAAAAAAATAAAAATAGGTAAGAAATGTGAACAAAGAGTTTACAGAAGAGCAAATTAATTGGCCAAAAGACTTGCAAAAAGTGTTTAAGTTTCTTAGTAGTCAGAAAAATAAATCAATGAATATTGATCTTTGGTAGAAAAAAAAAGAAAAGAAAAACTTCAGTTGCTAATAGGGATGTAAGGGAAAGAGGATTCTAATACTTTGAAGGTATGATTTCCCTCCCTAATATTGCTTATATGGTGGTACAAACGGGTTCCACTCAGAAAGAAACAGGTTGTGATGAAGTTTGCTTCTTTGTGTGTAGAATGCTAGTACCACTGGGTGGCTTAGACACTGAGTAACAGTCACTAGGTTCCAGACAGGGCACATAACTCTTGAGGCCTCATTTTCCTTGTTGTGAGGCAGAGATAACCATCTGTCAGTGCTGACTGCTTTCCCCTGAGGTTGTGAGGATCAGCTACTGTGTCTGCCAGGTCTTTGGCAATGATAAGTTGTGATTCAGAGAATATTAGCTCAGACCATGAGCTTTTCAAAAGTACCAGTTTAAGAACAAATTATGTAAATTTTGTGTACGTGAGAAGAAAATGTACTTCTGAATGTTAGTGGTAGTGAAGAAGGGCCTTGTAAAGAAGGATTGCATTCAACCCGAGTTGGTTTGGCTCAGTGGATGGAGCGTCGGCCTGCAGACTGAAGGGTCCTGGGTTCAATTCCAGTCAAGCACATGCCTGGGTTGCTGGCTTGATCCCCTGTAGAGGGCGTGCAGAGGCAGCCGATCAGTGATTTTCTCCCTCTCCCTTCCTCTCTGAAATCAGTAAAGATATATTTTTTTAAAAAAAAGAAGAAAAAGGATTGTGTTCAGCATTGGGGCTGAGTTTCGTAGGCCTGGAACTGTGCTGCCTAATAGGACACTCTGCAGTAATGCATACCTTCCGTGATGTGCGCTTGCTACATGATAGCTCTAGTCTGGTGGCTGTTGAGCACTTGGCATGTATTAGTGCAAATGAGGAACTAAATTCTTAATTATGTTTAATTTTAATTAATTTAACTTTCTATATAAATAGTCATGTGGATAGTACTGTAGTGGATAGGACAGGTACATGGATCAGGCTCCACATACATATTAAATTATAGTTTGACGTAGGTTATAGCCAAAATGGGTATTAAAATGTCATTTGCTAAAGAAAGATCAGAATAAGAAAACTGTTAACAGAAGGTATTTATTGTGGAAAGCATTAACCAGAGTGCAGAAGCTGAGTAGTGGGACTTCTCAGCCAGAAGTGCGGACATGCTGGCCTCAGTGCTTTCCCTGTTCAGCTTTTGTTTTGCTGTGCCCATCACAGCATTCCCTTTGCAGGACACCTCTTCATGGCTCTGAAGGCCGGAGCCCTGGCTCTGACACTTTTCTGTTGTGATTCTTATCCATGGCTTTCAGTTTATTCTCCTGTAAAATGGATTAAATATCTCTCTTCAAGGTCCTTTCCTCTTCTAACATTCTGGGAACTTAAGAAGATAGCTTGTGTGGTGATATAGGGATCAAGATGAGAAAAGATTCTGTGGCCAGTTGTTTTAGCCTGTACCACAGGAATCTCTCTCACATCAGCCAGTCAATAAGTGGACTTTGGAGGGCTGGGAATCTTGGTTTTTGCCCTCACCTTCACTTACTAGCTCTGAAATATTTTCCATTAGAGAAGGATCCGAGTTTTGTGTATTTCCATTTATTATTAAGAAGTCAAACTATTAGGAAATAGATATTTAAAAGTATCTGGGATGTAGATACTAAAAAGAACACTAATTTGCAAGCTCATGTTATAATCATTGATGACTTACTTTTCAGGGTAAGTTTGTTCCTGTCATGCTTTGTGTAGATAGTTGGGAATTGCCATTATTTAAGAAGAAAAAAAAGAGAAGAGCTTGTCATATTTTAATGTTGTCAACATTTGCTGATTTTTACTTCTATTAGAATATCCACCTGCATGAATGTTTTAGTAATTAAACAATTGTCTACATAGAGAACTGGAAGGCTATGAAAAATATTAAAAGTACAGTTGTGTATTTATACCTGGGAAAATACATCCAATGTAGAAAGCCTGATTCATATCTTCACAGATTTTTAAATTTAAGATTACTCAAAAGAATGGGAGATAACAAAGTTTGTTAATATCAACTAGACCCTGTGAATTTCCTCAGGAAGTACTAAGCATAAAGTATAATAAAAATTGATTTAGTAATTTATAAGAGAAGAATAGATTGGTTAGTGAACCAAAGTTAAACAACTAAAATTTTTTTTACATTATGATTTTTATTTTGTTTTTTCTTTTGTCCTTTTAATGGATTTGGTTGGGAAAGCATTTTGGGAGTGTGGAATAAACAGAACAGAACAAATAAAAAGGCATATAGCATGTAATAAAAATAACATTTTAGGGACTTAAAGTGTGTGAAATAGACAGTTTGGGGAAATCTTAGGTATCTGGGCATTTTACATGTCTGGGAACAAAGCTGTATTTTGCCCAATCATTGGCAAAATTAAAATATGTTTTCAGTTCATGCATCTAAACTAATAGACAATTTGTATTATTTAATTTTACAAAGATCCAAGGCATTTGATTATTAATATACTAGAGGCCAGGTGCACAAAATTCAAGCATTTTTGGGGGGGGGGGTCCCTAAGCCCGGCCTGAGCCCTCTCACAATCCAGGAGTCCTCGGGGGATGTCTGACTGACAGCTTAGGCCCGCTCCCAGCAGTCGGACATCCTTAGCACTGCCCCAGAGGTGGGAGAGGCTCCTGCCACTGCTGCTGCTCTCACCAAGCATGAGCCCCACTTCCTGCTGAGCTGCGCTTCCCCTGTGGGAGCGCACTGACCACCAGGGGGCAGCTCCTGCATTGAGCGCCTGCCCCCTGGTGGTCAGTACGCATCATAGCGACTAGTTGTTTTGCCGTTCGGTCGATTTGCATATTAGCCTTTTATTATATAGGATACTTGCCTAAAGATTTACGTTTTGTTTCTTAAATAGAGTCCTGTGAAGATAAATCAGATTAGCCTGGATGAAAGTGGAGAACACCTGGGCGTGTGTTCCGAGGATGGCAAGGTACGTGCTCATGTGGTCACCTGGAAACCGTGCTCTGGCACTGGGGTCTCCAGGGGCTTGGAAAAGCACTCCCCTTACTGTATATGTGCAGTAAAGAGAAACTTGCTTATTCTTTTTGGACATGGGCTTGCTTCCCATTGCTCATAATTAAAGTAAAATATATTTTTCACAAATGTGCCTTAGGAAAAGTAATTACAAGAATGTCAATAATGTAACTAGTATTAAGCTGATTAACAGCTGTGGCAGGGGAACGTGTCACCTTAATCATTACTGCTATGCCACTTAGACTTCAGTGACTAGTCTGCAGTTCCTGCAAGACAGTAGTTTAATGCCTTTCTGCCATAAATCCACAAAATTGGATTTTGTGGTCATGATTTCTGTGGGCCGGTGGTTTTCATTTCACACAAGTTATGAATGTTTCTCTTGAATTATAGAATCTTTTGATAAGCAATCATAGCTTATCAGAAGAATAAAGTGTCTTACAGTGGCCACATTAAATAAATATAAAATCAATATATGTACAGTTTCCTAAAAACCTGGCACCCACTTCCTCAATCGAGGACATACATCATTTGTGCCGTGTATAACTAACAATTATTAGTGCTTCTTGCTGATGTTGAGCTGTGACATTTAGTGGTTGTGGTGATTGATTTTCCACTTATAAGAATGTCTTTTTTTGTTTTCCAGTCGATGGAAGTCTTTTCTAATGTTGGTTTGCAATGATAAAATTGTAATGCACAATGTGTTTAAGATACTTTTCTAAAATAACAGTTTAAGAAGAAAGTGCATTAAGAATCATTAGAGAACCTTACCTATTCCTGACGGAAGACAGCAGATTTTCTAATCTAATTTTGATTTTTACGTGATCTAAATGCAATGTGCCATTAGGATGAGTAAATTAAAAACAACGTACTCAGTATAAAAGATTTATACCCATTTGATCTGTTACCAAAAGAAAAATGAAGTCTTCTTGACATACAAGAATGCATTTTATGTACCTAAGCCTAATGTTTCTTAGAGTCTTTTGAAATAGTAATTGGAACACAGGTGCTTTTCAAAAAGCACTGTCAAATTTTATAGTACCTTCTGAAATTCTGAGATAAACCAGACTGTGAAGGAGAGATTGAGGGAAGAGTTGTTATGTGCAGAAATAGAGAAGAATTATCCAAACTATTGAGGCATATTTGTATTTATATATTTGTAAGAAAGGTCATCTTCATTTTGTTTTCTGAATGATGATGAATTCCTTCTGGGCTGTTATCAATTTAATTGAACTAATTTATTGAAAGAGAATATTCAGTTTTTGAATTGAGAAAAATTTTTATTAAGGTAATTCATCTAGGAATTTTTAGGGCTTTAAATTTTGAGCAATTATTATTTGATGTAGCAAATTTCTGGTGAATAATGAGATGACCCTCAGATATCTCATGGGGTACACTTTTTGACAAACACCTCTGTTTTTCTATTTTAGTAAAATTTAAAACTGCTGTATTTTGGTGTAGACCTATGATACATTTTAAAAAATGCTTTTCTCATATATTTTATTAGCATTGGTAGAATTGAAAACAAGTATTTCATGCATATTTTTTATGTAAGCTAGCCTTTACCATGAGTTAGTCATTATTGTGAAAATTGAGTAGCAGTATAGAGTGATCTGGTAAAGTGATTAGTGATGATTAAATAAAGATATTACATACACTCCAGATATCTAAAATGAATGCATCTCTAAAGGGCTGTTGTGATTTTTCTTTCTTTAGTGTATTAGGAATCTATCTCTCTATATAAAAGCCTAATATGCAAATTGTCCCCATGGGAGTTCAACCAGGAGACTGATCGCTCGCTATGGCGTGCACTGACCACCAGGGAGCAGTGCGGAAGGAAGAAAGGCACTGATTGGCCCTGATCACTAGCCAGGCCTAGGGACCCTACCTGTGCATGAATTTCATGCACTGGACCTCTAGTAGTAGATAATTACTTATGTCCTATTTCAAAGATAATCTTCGATATTTGCATTCAGTTTTAAAGCCATAATTCTAACCATTGTTTAAAATGTTCTCTTTTAATTCAGCTGGTGCTCATTTCTGTCTTTATTCCATGGCTTCTCTGTGATTGAGTTCTAAATTTTGAGATATATCATGGGTGTGTGTGTGTGTGTAGTTTCAGTTTACTGGCATACATTTTTAGGTAACTTTCTGATAAGTGCATATAAGATTTACTATCTGTTACAGATATTTCCTTCATACATAAACTAGAATTAATTTAGTATAGAGTTCTGGGTTGAAATATTTTCTCACAAAATTTTGGGAATGTTGCTCCCTTTTGTCTGACTTTCTTTTTTGTAGACATGTCAGAGGCCAGTCTAGCTTTGTTCTTTCACAAAACCTTTTTAATTATTCTCTTGTCCTGCCTTGGAGCTCAGACTAATAACACTAGCAACAACAATGACAATAAACGGCCGTTGTAATGGAGTTTGCTAACTTATGTCTTGTTGGGGTCTGTTTTCATTAATTTTGTCTGGAACACAGTAAGTTCTTTAGATCCGTATTCTGAAGTATTGTTTTCATTTCAGGAAAGTTTACTTCCGTTCTGATTTTGATTATTACTCCAGTTCCCTTAGTTTTCATTTCTTCAAAGAAACTCAATAACACATGCTTAGGCTGGAGGCAGTGCGGTGCAGAGGCTCAGAGCAGAGCTCAGTGTTCCACCGGCCTGTGTGGCAGCCCAACCCCCGGCCCCTGTGCTGTGCTGGGCATGTTGTTTGCCCTCCCAGTGCCTCCCCTCTCTCAGCTGGGCAGTGGGCACAGTGGGGATCCTGCATGGGAATGTCTCCAGGTGTCAGGTGTATGGTGAGCTCGCCACTGATTAACCATTTTTATTGCCAACCATTCATTTCTTAACCCATTACCGTCTGATCCCTCCCCCTCCCACATTATTGCACCTAAACTTTTCAAGGTGAGCAGGTGGATGGATAAGCACTATTCACGCTTCCTCTCTTTCCTAAGATGTAGGTTGTAAGAAAATTGGTCTTATTGTGTGGCATCCCCCCACCACATATGTGCTTAGCTTTCTCATTGTTTTTATCCTCTCATTTCTTTGTCATGGAGAGTTCTACTTGTTTATTCCCTTTGCTGATTTGCTTTTCTTCCAGCATCAACTTTACTTTGTGGAGTAGAGTTTTATTTCATTTTGCATTTTTTTTATTCTCAAAATCTTTGTCTCTCCCAGCTCTGTTTTCATATTAGCCTGATATATACAGTAGGACCTCGGGTTATGTCAGAGATCCGTTCCTACAGGGCGAAGTAACATGATTTTCACTGTAAGTCAGAACCCACCTACATAAGCACCTACGTCACTCACATGGAGCACATACACAGCAGTAATGAAGTGAAACAGTAAAAAAAAATTTGAAAGGAAGATAACAATTCCTGACCTTTACTTGTGGTAAATAAATAATAAAAAACATAAAGCACATACGTACATATTTTGAAATGACGGAACTTTTTTTTTTTTTAATAAATAAATGGGAGATGGCGACGTAACCATGAAACAGCGTACTTCGAGTCTGAGTCCGACGTAACCCGAGGACTGCCTGTAGTTAGTTTTTTAATTTACAACTTCTTATATGTCTTAGAGTGTCAGGCAGTATGGTCTAATGGTTAAGAGTGGGATTACCTGCCACTGTGTTTTAGCTGTGTGATGTCAACTAAGTTATTTTTTTTTAAATATATTTTATTGATTTTTCACAGAGAGGAAGGGAGAGAGATAGAGAGCTAGAAACATCAATGAGAGAGAAACATCGACCAGCTGCCTCCTGCACATCTCCTACTGGGGATGTGCCCGCAACCCAGGTACATGCCCTTGACCAGAATCGAACCTGGGACCTTTCAGTCCACAGTCCGACGCTCTATCCACTGAGCCAAACCGGTTTCGGCTGTCAACTAAGTTATTCATACCTCTCTGTGCCTCAATCTATTTCCATCTCTAAAACACAGTGGCAGGTAATCCCACTCTTAACCATTAGACTATACTGCCTGACACTCCAATATATGTAAATTGTTTGGAAGAGTACCTGGAGTAGAAGAAACATGTGATAATTATTAGCTGTTGTCATCCTTGTCATCATCATCACCATCAGTAACATCATTCTGTGTTTCTGCTCCGGATTCATGGGGGTCTTTTCTTCTTATTATTGAAGTCGCTAAAGAGTTTTCTAGTTTTTCTTTCTTTTCTGATTATAATTAAAACATTTTTTAAAGCATAGTTTTCTCCCTCAACATAGTTGGAATTTTGTTCTTCAGTATTCTTTTTATAGCCCAGGTGTGTGTTTTTGTTGCTTGTTTATCCATTACAGAATAAGAAGAGCTCTTTCTAAACCTGGGTTAACAAAGAGATTCATGTCTGACGGTTCTTGGCCCTGCCTGTTATCATTTTGGGTGTTGTAGAATCACTTCTGAGCTCCATGCAGGGGGCCTGTTAATGAGCTCCATTGCCTCTGACCAGAGGTAATCAGGTAAGGCATCCGCCCCAGAGTGAAGTGGGAGCCTGTGTTATCATCCCTCCCTGCTCCCTGACACTCTTCCTGGGTGGAGAAGAGGAAGAGCAGCAATCTCCCTTGTGAGGGTCCCGCAAGCTACCTCCCTCGATGTAATGACAGTTTTAATTCTTGACCCGTTGTTACTTGGAAGCTGGGGTTTGAGAGAGGCTGTGATAAGGGAAGTACCGATTGGGAGGGTTGTCTGACACTGGCCACCTCACTCACAGTCACTCTATGTCAGATGGTCTGTCACCCAATTCTCTGGTTGGCAAATACATTGAAATCCTTGCTAAAGTGGAGAAGGATACATAACCTTCCTTACTGTTTCCTGCAGGTAGCTTTTCTTTACTTGAGGCAGGAAAACACACATCTCAGACCTTCTGTGGTTCTTATCTGTCTCTGTGGTTTTGTGGTTAATGAGAAATCCTCTGGGCCTTTGCAGTAGACTAAGTATAAGGCCCATTTTTCTGAATTTTCTATTTTTCTTCATTAGGTATTTTGGTGACAAATTGGACGAGGTTGTTGGTGCTGCTGTAGGGGATATAGTTTTCAAAAGAATCCACTCTATTTTAACCTTTTGTTATTCTTAGATGAGGTCTTCCTAAAAGCTCTCCAGGCTGTCATTCAATGGAATCTTTTCACAGATAAGTATGATATTCACTGACAAAATGGCAAAGTAAATAAAGGGGAAAAGAAGAAATGAATGAGAACTATTTTGAATTTTATTAGTTTTAGTAGTGTAACTTGTGACCAATTCGTTTGGGCTGTCACATAAGTGAAATCAACCAAACATCGAAGGCTTTACAAATCACCCTGCTTGTACTGATAAAGTTTCTGACATTTGTCTTACGAAATTATATTGTTTTTTTATGCTGGGGAAGATGAGGACAAATGAGGAAAATGTTACTCAGTGAAGTGTAGTAGAGACTGACCTAAAAGTCTAATCATCTTTGACGTCTTCAGCGAGCACTCCTGGAGCCCTGGCTATGGCAGTAGAATTCTTGCTTCTGACTAGTCCTCAAGCATAGTGATGAGTGTCAGCCTGTTTGCCAGGAACTTCTGTGATTTGTTCTCTTTCTGTTTATTCCTTCTCATCACTCTATTATATTTTCAATATGGATTCATAATTTTAAAAAACATTTTTATTAATTTTTAGAGAGAGAGAGAAGCATTGATGTGAGAGTAAACCATTGATCAGCTGCCTCCTGCACGCACCCCCACAGGGGATCTGTCTGCACCCAGGCATGTGCTCCAACTGGGAATAGAACCTTTCGGTGCATGGGAGTACACCCAACCAACTGAACCACACTGGCCAGGGCTGGATTCATAGTTTTTAAAGGGACATTTATCCCCGGGGATTTGTAATTTAATTTTCACTATTAGATTCATAATCCTAGTATTTACCGTCTCATTTATTGATACCTCAGTCTTTTTCACCAGGCTTATACATCATTTATTTCCATTGCAAATACTTTTCCCTATAATGAATATCACTGAACTTTTGTTCTTAAAATCACCTTTTCCTTGCTATAGGCAGATGGAAGTTTATCCTTTTGAATTAATAGTCTGCTTCATTTTTCAACCTCTGTCATAGAGTTGCATAATTCAAGTCAATATTCACTTTCACTTTAGTTTGGCAAATATTTGGGACTTCTGAATGTATTTTTTTCCTATTCTACTTTTCTTATACTTTATATAGAAAGATATATATATATATATATATGCAAATTTTAGGCTATCTCACATGATGGCATTATGCAAATTTTAGGCTATCTCACATGATGGCATTATGTAGAAAAATAGGGCTTGGGACACTTTTCTTGCTTTTGATCACTTTAGGCAAGTAATTTATTTTTCTGTAGAATCATCTGTTGAATGGGTGTGACGGTGTTTGTTCTCATACCTGGCAGTGTTGCTATCAGGACCAAGTGAGGCAGAGCAGGAGTTTTAGTGCTGGCTGTATCCCGTCAGTCGTGGTCCTTTAAAAATATAATTTCACCCCCGCAGAAGGCTTAACTTGTCTAGGGTGGAGCCTAGCCATTAGTAACTGTGCAGGGTAGGCAGAGTCGGAACCACCGAGGTGAAGGATGTGGGATCACTGAGAGACATGTTAGCGGTAGTAATAGAAGATTTGACACAGGACCATGCTGCCGCATTGTTGTACAGAAGGGAAATAGCTATGTTAGAAGAATTTGAACTTCCGTGTCTGGCATGAGTTTATGCTGAAGTAACTTCTGTGAGTTGACCACTTATTGATTTACTCCATTAAGATTCAGATGATATAGTAACACCCCTACTTTTACCCAAATTTCTTGGATTCTGCTTATCAATTAGGTTAAACTTCCCTGGGTAAAGTAAAACTCTGAATGCAATGCTTATCTTTCCTACTTCTTAATCACCATTTTATAAGAAGTCTGTTGTATCTTATGCTTAATACATTTATATAAAAATAGTGATTGGATACCTTCTAAACAATGAGAAGCAAGGTAGTGGTGGGCATACATGTTATGTTAAGAATACATTCTAACAGACTACTTCAGGGTAAATCTAATTCCTTCTGTGTTACATTGTACCATGTGCTGTTCTTGGAACCCAAGATGGCACAAGGGTATAAAAATAGTAGTCACTAAATGAATGGCATGTCCTATAGAGTTTAGATTTTAGTGAATAAACTTGTCTCCAAAAATTATAGCGTGGGTAAATTTTTCTCTTTGAACTTGCAACAGTGAACCATGCACAACTTACCAGGATTAAAACAAAAAGAAATAAAAAGTTGGGCAACTTTTATATCTGTTTAAGAAATTGAATTTGTAATTAAAAACTTTTCACAAAGAAGCCAATTAGATCTAGATGCCCGGCTAGTGAATTCTTACAGAATTTAAAGAAGAAAAATGCCACTTTTATAGAGATTAGAAAAATAGTAAACACATCCCAAGTGTTGGGGAAAGTTCTGTGCCCCTGATAGCTCCAAGTGATTGAGGGCCCCTGGAATTCTTACGCTCTGCTCGCGAGAGTGGAAATTTATCCAAACCGCTTTGTAAAACCGTTTGGCTGCCTATGAAACGTGAATAGATGCATAACCTCTGACTCAACAATTTCATTCCTAGTTATATGAATGTCTATAAAAGTGCACCAAAAGATTTGTAAACAGTGTTTATTGCGGCATGATCGTAATGGCCCCAGTCTGGAAACAGCCCCAGTGATCGATACATAAATTTCATACATTAAAATACTACACAGCAGTGAAAGAAATCAGCTACTGCTGTGTACAACGGTATCGGTAAATCTCACAAAGAAAATGTTACACGAAAGAAGCCAGTAAAATTACTTATGGTTTCATTTACGTAAAATTCAGACACCACCACATCCTACCTGGCGATCCTCTTCAGAGTAGCAGTTAGGTTGTGGCTGGGAGGGGTGGGAAGGAGCATCTCGGTTTTCCTTCTTGGTCTGGGTGGTGGTTACAGGTGTATGGTCATTTCCTAAAAGTTTATGAAGCTGTAAATTTATAACTTGTACCCTTTATCGTACGTCTATTCATTTTTTTAAAAAGTAAACAACTCAGAAAATAGATTAATTATGAATAAAGTGGCCTGGAACGACTTTAAGTAGGCACTGATAAGTAGAAACGTAAACCATACATTTATACAGTCTCAGAATATTCAGCATAAGATTGTAAGTGAAGTACAGTTCACCTGATTTCTTCCCACATTGCTTTGCATGGTTGATTTATATGTGACTCAAAAAAGAAGCTCCTTTTTCCTTTAAGGGAAGGAAAAGAATTCCTGTAGGGATAGCCTATGGGAAGCTCATAAAAGAATACTAATGACCTATTCATATGTGTTTTATTTTTTTAAATTGGCATCATTAATAAAAAAAAATGTGTAGTGAGTAAAGGGAACTCTATCCATGAGATGCTTAGAAGAGCTTAATTGTGGTGGTGTTCTCTCACCCTATTATAATTGTTTTCATTGGATGCGGAATAGAGACCAGAAGGACCTTCGATTATTAAATGTTTTACTTTGTTGCTGTCATGGTGAAATGACTGGATCTATTTCCTTTTTAGGTGCAAGTGTTTGGACTGTATTCTGGAGAAGAATTTCATGAGACCTTTGACTGTCCCATTAAAGTAAGCAGTAAATTTTAATTTTTCTAAGGGTTTTCTTAATGAAGGCCATAGGATTACAATACTTTGAGTGCTACCAATTTTTTAGTAATTTTGTTAATAAGCATCTATTAAACACAATGTACTATAGAAACTATTCAGTCCTTTAAAGGAGTACAAGATGTATATTATATGATTGTGATCTCAGGAATATTCTTGTAGTGGGTGAGATATCTCTCTTTCTCTCTGTCACACACACACACACACACACACACACACACACACACGCCTGTAATTAAAAACTCGGTTGGTAAAAACAATATGAAGAAGTCCAAGCTGAGAGAAAAGTTACAATATGAAGAAGTCCAAAGCTGAGAGAAAAGTTACCTTTAGCTGTTCTTGTTAGTGACGGTTTTAGATGGAATGATGTTTGGGCTTCCACGTGGAAGAACAAAATAATAGAAACGGAAAGGCCAGAAAGTTTAAATTGTGTCCGGGAAGTGGCAAATAGTCTAGTGTAGATAGTGCGTGCATAAAATACTGACTCAGCGGGATTGCTGTATATCCAGGCTAAGGAATTTGGGCTCCATCCGTTAGATAAGGAGAAATTATTGAATGTTTAAGAACAAAGACATGACATAAACGGAGGTGAGCTTAAGGAAAAGTAATATGGCAGCTTCTGCAGTATAAACTTGGAGGCTGATACCCACAAGGCAGGAAGACCAATTTCAGATAAACAGTTATGTTAGTTAAAGCGATTATTGTAGTTATTAAAGGAAGAGGTCATTTATTTTTTTCACTTGCTTATTCTAACATCTATGGATTGACAGGTAAAGAGGAGAAAGGATCAGATGGTGTTTTAGAAAGCCAAATCTGTCAAAATAAGGCATGATTGAGGGAGGAGAGTGACTGGGAACGAGACAGGTTAGAAGGCTAATGCAGTGCTCCAGGCGGGGCGGGGCAGGGTCTCAGTAAAAAGAGCAATAGTGAGTGCAGCAAACCTCAGAGATATTGAGGATTCGGTTCCAGACCACTGCAAAAGGGCAAGGATTGCAGTAAAGTGAGTCATTCTCTTTTTGCTGGTGGAGGGTCTTGACTTCAGTTTGTTAAAACACAGCACCTGTGAAGCTCGATAATGTGAAGAGCAATAAAATGAGATATGCCCGTATTCAAGATGGAGTAGAAGAGATGAATTTGAAAGCCTTTACAGCGGTTCTCAACCCGTGGGTCGCGACCCCTTTTGCGGTCGAATGACCCTTTCACAGGGGTCGCCTAAGACCATCCTGCATATCAGATATTTACATTACGATTCATAACAGTAGCAACATTACAGTTATGAAGTAGCAACGAAAATAATTTTATGGTTGGGTCACAACATGAGGAACTGTATTTAAAGGGCCAGAAGGTTGAGAACCACTGCTTTAGGAGGTAGACCTAACAGACCCTGGTGATGGATTTGATGAGGGTGATGAAAGATGAAGGAGGTGAGGGGAAATCTGGTTCTTGCTTTGCCACTGGTGTGGGAATGCCATCTTGAAATACGGGGTGATTTGAGTAAGGACGTTGCTGATTTGGTTTTGAGATTACATAACTGTAGCACATCTTTTAGGAATATTATGGAGGTTTTGGAAACATGAGTGAGGGGCTCAGGATAGAGAGTGGCCCTAAAAACACAAAGTTGATAACCACAGTTGAGTACGGTGAAACCACTTTGCAGGGCATTATCTAGTTAAAGGTTAAAGAGTGAGCAGAGAAGAAAACATGATGAAATTTTAGAACATCTAAGTTAAAGGTTCAGGCAGTGGGTGGGGAGGAGGGGAGGTGAATGACAGCAGGGATCTAAGAAGCATCAGCGGGAACAGAGGAGATCCAGAAGAGATCTAGGAATAAGAACATAAAATGTATTTAATTGAAGATTCATGAAAGTATAATTGTGTGGATTTTTCTAATGCCTGGAAATTTTTTGTGCTAAGTTAGAAACCCCCCTGAAATCTATTGGTGATTTTGTGGGTTTGGGGATAAGAAGGCACCAGGCAGAGTATGTGCCGGCTTACAGCCAAGAAGGGAGCCCATAGTCCTGCACTGAGTGGTGCCACAAAGCCTTCAGAAAGCCATGGGGTGGAGCAGCCTGGGGAGAAACCTGTGTAAGGAGTTAGAAAGAGATTGGCTGAGTGGAAACAGAATGAGAACCAGGGGGACAGGAACTGAGGGTGGAGGTGAAAGGGAAGGTCCCGAATGGTTAGCTCCATGACTCTCTGGTCTTGTGTCTTCTTGATGTAAGTACACTCGGTGTCTCTGAGGCTGGGCGGCCCTACCTGTTCCGCTGGGTGCCTTCAGCCATTGGAAGGCATCCTGGGCAAGGAAGGAGCTAGTTGGGTTCTTTCTCTGGGATCCTTCTGTGAATTACATTCAGTTGCAAACATTCTTGACACCTTGATTGACCTACTTGTGGTCTCTAAGGAGGGAGACTCCTCACTCATCCAGAAACTAGAACTAATTCACTCTCAACTTTTAGCTTTGACCTGGCTTCATAGAAGAAATATTTTTACAAAACTCAGACATCCTCAATTATTGTAGAATATTACCTGAATAGATTACTTCCTGCCAATATATAAGGATAATTTTTAGATCATGCTGCCTCTAAGGTATAGCGTTTATTCTGTGCCTTAACCATGACTCCTAACCTGGCGTCGGGTTCTTGTTCCCTAGATCATTGCCGTGCACCCACACTTTGTGAGGTCCAGCTGCAAGCAGTTTGTGACTGGAGGGAAGAAGGTAAGTGCTGTGTCTGCCATCACAGGCAGGCTCTGAGGGGTTGCTCTTTAATATATCGTCAACATTTTTAATGTTTGTTCTTTAGGAGAAATTTTGAGAAGTAACAATGTAATGAAATCATAAGACCATCATGTCTTGGGGAGGTGTGGCTCAGTGTTTCCCACTGGCATTCCCGTGGAGTAGCTTCAGAGCAGGAGAAAAAGAGACAGGTTGTTACTCAAACTACCGTCTAACACTTTGAAATATTGTCTCTCCCACAAAAAAAGGGGGTAGAGGTGGCATTAAAAAAAATAACAAAATCAGTTAAACTAGTGTTTTTTTTTTTCCCTTTGTAGAAAATCTCTTGCAGGCCTTGATAAAGTTTTAGAATAATTCTGGCTATTTTTACTGACATGTTCGTTGCATATTTTATTATCTTAGTGCTGTTTTAAAAACAGGAGAGTAAAATAATCCTTTTTTGCATTTATATGTTTGTTTATAGGTATAGTAAATTGTAAAACAGTACTTCTGTTTTAGAATGTTAATATTTTTCTATTTTCATTAACCAATGGTATTTTTTAAAACCATCTTTATAACAAAATGCAACTATTGTGCTGGCACTCTGAACATTATTTCATAATCAGTGTAGAACTTGCTGAAAGGAGGTGGTCTGTGGTCTGCAGTGCACAGCTATGAAATGGCTACTGTGAGGCTCAGACACGGAATGTTTTCTAATGGTTATGACAGTTACCTGTCTTTTTCCCTTGTTCTGCTGTTTCACAGAATGATAGTGTTACCAAGCAAGGGCCGGCCGCCTGATGCACGTAGGAACCAAAACTCTGACATTGGCTTTGGAGAAAAGAAAGAGGTTTTTTTATTGCTGAGGCCCCTCAGGAGACAGGAGGCACCGGTCAAACCTGTCCCCCCAATCTGGGGTGTGGACAATATTAAGGGCGAGGGAGAGCAGGGTGGCAGGCGGGAGTGCGAGGGAGCACATCTGGTTTTGGTGTTATATTTAGGAAGTCATTGCCTGATCTAAGGATCATGACTGTTTATGCCTGTGTTTTCTTCTAGGAGTTTCATAGTTTTAACTCTTAAATTTAGCCCTAGAATCCACTTCGAGTTAATTTTTTTGTATGGTATAAGGTAGGAGTTCAAAGTCATTCCTTTGCATAGGGCCATTTGTAGAAAACATTGGTTGTTTGTTTGTTTTTTCAACATTGGCTTGGTCCCTTTGTCAAAAATAAGTTAACCATAAATTTCTGGACTTTTAGTTCTGTTGATCTGTGTATCAGTTCTTGTACCAGTACCCCTTTTAGGTTTAAGAGCCACTAATTTTGCTATAATTACTTATGGGATGACCAACAAATTAACTCCTCTTCAGGCATTTTGATTTTGAGTTCTTTCCCTTTAAAAAGCCATGATAATGTCTTCTACTTATGTTAGACTAGAGGCTTAAGAAACATTGTCTGTAAATGTATCCTCTATTAGAGACTTCAACATAAAGTATTCACTGATTTATTTGGATTCATTAAAGTTTATTATATAAGTATGTATGTAGTTAATAAAAAGTAATGTTTATTCAATAAACCATAGTGACCTCTTTGTATACAGTTAAATAACTAGAGATTTCCAAAATGTACAGCAATTTGGTGAAGCTTGCCGAAATCTCCAAAGAAAGTCCTTCCTTCTCTTCTGTATGTGTATGTACTTTTTAAAGAGCACTCTAACTGTATAGTATTGCCATTAGTGTGTTTGGTTTGTTTTAAAATAGAAAAAAAGCTTTTAATTAAGAATGGGGTAGTATTGTAAAATGATTCTTTTCATCTTGAAGTGTTAGCAAATTTTTAAGAGGAGCGGTGTTTGTTTGTTTTTTTTAATAACCAATTACAACATTTTAGACCTTAGAAAAATGAGGAAAGCAAAACTTTACATTGGCCCAATCACAATACCACTCAATCCAACTTCGTCTAGGGCAGTGGTCGGCAAACTCATTAGTCAACAGAGCCAAATATCAACAGTACAACCATTGAAATTTCTTTTGAGAGCCACATTTTTTAAACTTAAACTATATAGGTAGGTACATTGTTATTAACTTCATTAGGGTACTCCTAAGCTGGCCTTTGCTAAAAACGTCCTCAATCTGATTGAGGTACGTTCGCTGAGGTCGACCCCTTCCAACTCTCCCATCCACACTCGTCTTGTATACTTGTTTTGTCTCTCTCCTTTCGTTCATCCTCTCTATATGTCCAAACCATCTCAACATACCTTTCTTAATCCTCGACACTACATCTTCTTTCACTCCACAACGTTCCCTAAAATTAACTTAATAAACTTTACTTGAAGTTTTAAGCCAACTTCGCACTGTACGTGCGCGCCTGCACGTGGTATTTTGTGGAAGAGCCACACTCAAGGGGCCAAAGGGCCGCATGTGGCTCGCGAGCTGCGGTTTGCCGACCACTGGTCTAGCGCCATGAGCTAAGCAGAACAGTTTGAAGAGTCCAACATTTAGCAAATGGTGGTAATCTTGCAATGATTGTATATTGCAGATATCAATCCCTCTCAGTTTAGAGCAGATGGCGGACAATGGGAGGAAAAGAAAGACAAATATCATGTAACTGAGAGGTTATGACCTTCTGCCTTTAAGAAATAATTTAATCTTCAAAAAAAAATTAGGGCAAAGACCAGACAGATGAAGGTTTAATGTGGAATAAAGCATTTTTAACCCTTAAGAACACTGATTTTCCCTAGACTGACAGCCAAATGAATCTTGGAATTATATGCCAACTCCTGTAAATAGTGAAAGTGGCATGGAGACTAGAAAAGTGAAACATGAAAAATAGAAATCCCACAGTGAGGTATTCATGATATTATTTCATAACGATATTTGAAAGAATGCCTAACTTATTTTAGTTGTTTTGATTTTATTAAAAATTTCCAGTCCTTAAAAACATTATTAAAAGTAATTAGAACATTTCAGAATAACCCTGCAAAAGAACAGTGTAGAATAAAAAACCTGATACTACAGTTTGACACATTTTTTGATATTTCCTTTAAAGGTTCCAGCTTCTTAGGTCTTTAGAGATACTCCATATCCACCAGGGACTAGGAAGAGGATGCTATAGTTCTGTGTGGCATAAACTTTTATTTTAGGCTTTCAAGGTAACTTCTTAGTAGTTGAATGGCATAGCTAGATTCATGGACTCCCCTGCCTGACACATGAGCATATAAAAAGCTTATTCTAAATTCTGTTTTGTTTCTATGTTGGGGCAGGGGGAGGGGAGGAAAATAAAAAGCACATCTCTTAAAAGGCCATTGGAGAGAGCTTTCCAATGTATGAACCAATGGATTTTTAAAAAAAAAAATATAACCGCCTTGTGTAGCAAGAATTCTAATACATGAGCATAGCAATGAGGTTTCTCTTTTAGAAACAATCTGTCAGGCAGATCTTGTCTGGATTTTTTTTTAATTGCACAAATTTTTCTGTTAGCAAATAAACTTTGGCTTCCTATGATCTTTACCTTTGAACTCTGAAATGCATTTCATAATAACTGGTTCTACTATTTGACAAATTATTAAATTGTCTCAGTGCTGTTAGCAGCAGAGTTCATTTTTAGAAACGAGGTAGTCAGCTGTTTGGCGTGGTGGTGGGGTAGAATGAGGGGGGCCTGGCTGCAGGGACAAGTTGCTTTGTAAGCTGGAAATTGTCACTCAGCAGATGAGGAAAGGACCCGTGTGAATGAAATGAGGAGAAGCGTCTCACTGTTCGCAGCTGAAGGCTGGTGGCAAATTTTACCTGAAGGACAAAGGCGGTAGCATCAACTAGCTTCTGTAAGTTTCCAGTGGTGATTCACAGCAGCAAATTGCATTTTGAATCTTTTTTTTTTTTTTTGGAAGAGGATTCAATAGAGCAGCTTTTTGTAAGAATACAAATCGTTTTAGATTTCCGATGGCCCAGTGAACTGCTGTGACCACTAAACAGGAGTGTAGAGGTGTTTCCATGTGTGTTTGCTTATCTTCTCGTCAGATTGGGACTGGAGGTCTTGGCGTCAGAAGGGACTTGGCCTCAGTTATCCTCCTTAGTCCGCTGACTGGTGGGTCTCCAGGAAGACGCTCCTGCAAGTGGTCAGATGCCTGATCGTAGGCAGTCTTCTACCTGCAAACAGTTCTTACACATTGCTGCACGGGCAGCCATCAGCTTTATGGCCTAGTGGCTGCATGTTGAACTGTTGTAAATAAATACCTTAATTTCTACTAGGTACTGTGCTATAAATCGTCATTCCATCCCTAGAAATTCATTTCATGCTTTGAACATACCAAAATGTATTAAAAAAAACCATTAATTATTAGGAGGTAAAACAAATACAATGGCCACAATCATTTTTTATGTATGTAAAACCAAGTTGTAAAATAGCTATATTATAAAAGTATATATATTTATGTGCTAACCTGGCTGAAGCTAAAAACAGAAATCTAGTGTTTAAAATAGAAATCACTTTTAGTCTCAAACATAGGTGTTCATTTCTTTCAAAATTTAGTTTTTTGTCTCAAGTATTAATTACTTTTCCATGTCAGTGTGTAGGACTCCCGAAGTCTTTGAGATGGATCCATGGCAACTTCATTATCCTCAGTGATCCTCCTTGTTTCATGTCCATCAAAAGCCTGTTGAGAATTGAAGCCTTTTTTTTCTTCAATGAGTTCAACTAACTTTTCCGTTTGTAATACCTCCATATGGATTGCAGCGTCCCCCCTGCCCCCCCCCCCCCGACTTCTGATGTTAAGCCTCGTGTCTTCCTAGAGCCATCAGACTGCCTTTGCTGCTGCTGAAAACACTTCGCTTTGCATGTGGAGAGTGCTGTGATTGTGCTTAAGTATTTTGAGTAGCAAATGACTGTGCAAGAATCATTGCCTAGTTCAGAATGCTTATCATGTTTCCTTGAGTTTAATACCAGTTGATTTGGGAGGTTTACTCGTCTTTTTTTTTTTTTTTTTTTAAATAAGGCTCTATGAACTACGGTTACTAACTTTGGGAGGTTTTTATTCCTTCTTGCCCCCTCCCCCCTTTTTTTTAAAAAAAAAGATAAGACTATATATAGCAAAGGGTCACAATTTCAGCCATTGTAAGTTGGCATCACTAATACAAACGTAATCACATTCATTTCACTAGTGTCTTTGGTTTCTTTTTTAAAAAATATATTTTTATTGATTTCAGAGAGAAAGGAAGAGGGAGAGAGAGAGAGAAACATCAATGATGAGAGAGAATCATTGATTGGCTGCCTCCTGCACTCCCCCCATTGGGGATCGAGTCCTCAACCCGGGCATGTTCCCTTGACCGGAATCGAACCTGGGACCCTTCAGTCTGCAGGCCAACTCTATCCACCCATCCAAACCAGCTAGGGCTCTTTGGTTCTTTCTTTCTTTCTTTCTTTCTTTCTTTTTTTAAATTTATTTTATTGATTTTTTACAGAGAGGAAGGGAGAGGAATAGAGAGTTAGAAACATCGATGAGAGAGAAACATCGATCAGCTACCTCCTGCATACTCCCCACTGGGTATGTGCCCGCAGCCAAGGTACATGCCCTTGACCGGAATTGAACCCGGGACCCTTGAGTCCGCAGGCCGATGCTCTGTCCATTGAGCCAAACCGGGTAGGGCCTCTTTGGTTTCTTGAAGACAATTTTGTGTCAGGGTCCATGTTGGGTCTGTGAATACATAGTATCTGGATTTCAGGAATGACAGTGCATTTCCAAAGGCAGATAGGTAGAATGCTATGGTGGAAAACAGTTAGACAACAAGAAGGAAGGAAAATGAATATTCCAAGTTTTTTGAGAAGGAAAAATGTGTGTGTGTGTGTGTGTGTGTGTGTGTGTGTGTGTGTGTGTAGTAATTTTGCAGTCTTTTGTCATTATGCATTTTGGATTTTTCTCCCCTGTTGTTTGTTTCCTTTTAATTTTCTAATTCAATTTGATGTGTAACAGTGAAAGTTGGAACAAACTAAATGTCTAACAATAGTGAATTAGCTGTGTCTTGACCTGCAGCCAAAGATCACCAGGCACACACTAATGGGGTGTGAGGAAAAAAGTGTTAGAAAGAAGTTATTATAGGATTTGTGTTGGTAAGGAGTGATTTGGGAGGGTTTAAGGAAAAGGGGTTTTGCTCTAGATTGGATACTATCAAGAAGCAAGAATAATTCTATCATTGGTATTTTAATAAATCTTATCTAGAAGGAGGGAAAGCTAAATCAAGGCTAAAAACATAATTGGTGAAGAAGCAATAGTCTCTGTTTTAGCCTGATTAGGGGGATGTTTTGTCATTCATGTGGCTGGAAGAACATTTATATTTTGTCTGCATTCAGACATGATTATGGAGTGGTGGTGTTTTTGTCCTCATCCTTCAGGAGGCCTTGTCTGATGCTGGTGTTCTCTGAAATTGTTTATATTCATCCAGATAACACCACACCCTAGCTGGGAGTGCCAGGCCAGTTCCTGGATGTCAGCTCCTCTTTCTGAGTTGGAAAAATTCACATGCCCGGCGTTAGCTAGTTGCTTCTATTGAGGTACTTTACAAAAATATATGTGTGGTCTGATTCTATTTATTTTTTTTGTAGAAACATGATTATGTAGCAATATTTATGGAAGACTACAGTAAATTATTAACTGTGAATATTATTAACAATGTCTGGGCAGCATTAAGATTGTTCTTTCTGGTTGTCATTGACATTTTTATAATTTTGGTAGTAAACAGGCATTACTTTTATAAAAATAAAAAGCAATAATAAAAGAATATATAAATTAATTGCAACTCTTTGGATTTCCCTCCCTCTCTCTCTATTTTAAACCTCACCCAAGGATATTTTTTCCATTGATGAGAGAGAGAGAGAGAAACATCAATGTGAGAGAGACACATTGATTGGTTGCCTCCTGCTCCTGTCCAGACCGAGGCCAGGGATCAAACCTGCAACCAAGGTATGTGCCCATGCCTGGGACTCGAATACAGGACCCTTTGGCCCACAGGCCAACACTAACCACTGAGCACACCAGCTAGGGCACAAATATTCTTTAACAGTTACATAATATTCTATCCTACAGGTCTATTTAATTTTCTAACCATTCTCATATAATTGGACCTTTAGTTTGTATCCAGTATTTGGTTATCAAATCGTGCTGTAAGGAAGCTAGAAATCTTTGATCATGAACTTTAGTTTATGCTTTTGGATGTTTGTCTAGCACTGATTCCTACTTTGGGAATTATTGAATCAAAGATTATGGTTGCTTTTTAGGCTTTTGATTCATACTGCTGAGTAAAATTGCATTTCAGAAGACATGCCAATTTTATACTAGCTGTGTGTGAACAGACCTGTTTCACCACATTCTATTTACCAATTTAATATACAAAGATAGTTCTATTTTGTAACTCTTTTGAATTATTACTGATTTTGTACATTTTTATTTACTAGCCACTTATATATCTTCCAATGTAGTTTGTCTGATTGTATTCTTTGCTTGGGGCAGCTTTTAATATTACCATACAAGCCTGGACAATGAAGACTGTCCATTTGATATTTATTGTTAGTTTGAGCACAAATTATTGCTGCTTACTGAATAGCCTGCAGGCTTTTCTCCAATTTTGGCTAAATCTAGGATAATTATTCTTTCTCCCAGAGAGGCCTGATATAGGAGTCATAATGAGACTTTAGAGTAGACATTGGTGTGTGAGAGGGTGGATATAGTCTACAGATGCCCATCTGCCCCTGACCCTCAGTCCTGCCGCTTCCACACAGGCTGCCAAGGGCAGGCCAGTGCGCCCGTCTAGGGCAGGTAGTTTGACTTGGTTTCTTCTGTAGTGCCCTGATCTTTAGTTTTTCCCCTTTTGCTTTTTTAAAAATTGAGTGAAGTGCTTGTTCAGATATAGAAACTTGTGTGTTCATGTGACTTTTTTGTTATTTAAGACTTAACAATTTTGTATTTTTTTAAATCCTCACACAAGGATGTTTTCATTGACTTCAGAGGGAGAGGGAGGGAGGGAGGGAAGGAGGGAGGGAGGGAGGGAGGGAGGGAGGGAGGGAGGGAGGGAGGGAAAGAGAGAGAGAGAGAGAGAGAGAGAGAGAGAGAGAGAGAGAGAGATTGCCTCCTGTATGCGCCCATGCGCCCAGACCGGGGATTGAACCTACAACCTAGGTATGTGCCCTGAGCGGGAATCGAACCCACAATCTTTTTGGTGTACAGGAGGCTGCCAGGGCTGCAGTTTTGCATTTTTCTTCATATCCTCACTGTACAAAGATCTCCCTGCAGTCACCTATGATTGAGATTATTTATGTATAGTTAAAATTAGAGATATTTGCTCATCGCAGAATATGAATCCAGGTTAATTACCCAGTGGATGACTTCTGTGCTTTCTCTCCTTTGCTGCGTTGAACCCAGTCCTGGGAAATGTAGCCTCAGGTGCAAACTGACAGACAGACCCAAGATGTTTGAACCATCAAATCTGTTAGGTCTGTGGATTCCATAATGGAAGCTCCCCGCCCACCACCAACTAAAATTGTTTTAAAATACCCTCATTTATTTCTGAAATCACATTTGCAATTGTGAGTTTGCATATGCAGAAACTGCAGATTGCTAGTTTAAATAGGAGTCTACCTCACGCTGGCTACAGTAGATATGTAGATTTATATCCATCTGTCATCACTATTTTTTTTTCGTTGTTGTTGTTAATCCTCACCTGCGGCTATTTTTCCTGTTGATTTTTAGAGAGAATGGAAGAGAGGGAAGGTAGGGGAGAGAGAGAGAGAAAGAGAGAGAGGGAGAGAGAGAGAGAAAAAAAGAGAACGAAACATCAATGTGAGAGACACACATTGATTGGTTACCTCCTGCATGCACGCTGGCTGGGGGTGGGGATCAAACCTGCAACCCAGATATGTGTGCCTTGAATGCGAATCGAACCCACAACCCTTCAGTGCAGGTCAGCACTAACCAGTGAGCAACACCAGCCAGGGCACTAGTTTTTAATATAAAGGAAACTGCTCCTAAGTGGCACTTAGCTTTTTTTTTTTTTTTTTTTTTAATCACATTGAACCCAGAGCTTGGATTTCTTGGTCAGTAAATTAACTGTTCCTTATGTTGATGTGGAGTATTTTTAAATTTCAAAACATTATTCTATCTACGTAGTTTTCACAGGATCAGTTAATTTTGAGGGGTTTTCCAGAGTCTGTGTGGCATTGGACTTGTGTTTACCCAAATATTACGTGAAGCAAGAGGCCTATCAAGTGGCCTGGCAATCGTCTGCAGCAGGATTAGCCTCTATTAACCGCTTTTAAGCAAGTTAATTACCTTAAGGCAGTGGTTCTCAACCTCCTGTCCCTTTAAATACAGTTCCTCATGTTGTGACCCAACCATAAAATTATTTTCGTTGCTACTTCATAACTGTAATGTTGCTACTGTTATGAATCGTAATGTAAATATCTGATATGCAGGATGGTCTTAGGCGACCCCTGTAGAAGGGTCGTTCGACCGCCAAAGGGGTCGCGACCCACAGGTTGAGAACCGCTGCCTTAAGGGAAAGGCGTTTGAAGGATTATAACTTGTTCAGAAAATAACCATTGCATTTAAAACGATAATATATGTGGGAAGTTCCCTTTTTCTTCCTATGTGCCTTATGTCTTCTCTTGATGGCGTTTGAAAAAGCTGTGTGTTCTAAAGTTTGGTACCGGGCCGAAGCCAGAAGCAAGACAAAGGCCCTGGCTGTTCACTGGGATCTTCTTCCAGCCGCTCCTGCCTCCATCAAGACTCCAGCCTCCTTCCTGTCTGCTGTCAGCAGCCACCTACCATCCCCGGTCTTCTCGGTGTTCACCAGTTTCTTCTCACTTGCCTTCTTGACTTTGAAAATTTCATTCCTCATCTTGGGTTTGTAAATCCTTCTGTGACAAGTCCTCCCCCTCATTATTCCCTTTGTCTGTTTTGAAAGAGCAAAGTCCTATTTGGCATGTTGTAATTTGCTGGGTTTGCTTTTCTTTGTTTCTCTGCTATATTATCTTGAGCTCCAGAAGCTTCTCTGATGGAGCGTTTTGCTTTTTATGGAGTCTTTGTGTTGTCTGAGCCCCTGGTCCTTCCTGCAGGAATGCACCTGGTATCTGAGACCGGCCCAGGCCTTACACCTCAGTCCAGTCTTCCCTGCTTTCTTGTCTGCCTGAGAGCGAGCAGTGCTGCTGGTGTTCAGGAAGCCTGGAGGAGTCCAGTGATTTATAGACTTGAAAGATCACAAGATGATTAAAAAGGGGCCAGTCATACTTCCTCTCCTCCATCAGGGAAGAGTGGGTGATGGGTAATGACAGGTGTTGTGCGGCCAGAATCGGCAGCTTTATTACAGCCCGATAGGAATCCCGCCACCTGTGAGGGAGACCCTGGGATGTGCATCCTGTCCACTCTGTCGGGTAGGAAAGTACTAGATAGATTTATCAGCCCGAAACATAGAAGAATAAAGTATATTGCTGAAGATGTGAGGGCTCCTATTGAAATACAAGTACTGAGAGTGCTGACTGCCAGAATGTGGATTTATGGGAAATAAAGCCCTAAAATACTTTTCTCCAACAACAACAACAAAAAAATAGACCTTTTGGAAACAGTTTTTTCTCTCTCTGTACTTAGCTCCCATTGAGCTTAAATTGCTCTCAGTATTGTGATAATGACAATTCACTATTACAGGATGTGGAAGATGAACCAAATAAATTAACCAGCTGCTTTTAAGGTAGTTCGCTCAATGGTAACCCTCTAAAACGCTTTGTAGAACATTCGTGCTTGGAAGGTCTCGAGGCAGTTTTATGACTAGAAGAAAGAAATGGATTTTATTAAATGTCAGTGAAATATAGGCAGATCGTTTTGTGGTAGTTAAATGAGGGTGGGATGTTTGTAAGAAAAGCAGCCTATCTTTACTTAAATCACTGAAGCAGAACTTTCCCTGGCATTCCTGCCAGACAATGTGCTTCTGCTTGAAATTCCCATAGATTAGGATTAAAAAAGCAAACGGAGAGTGGATTGTCTGGTCCTCTCCCTCCTGTAGGAAACCGTATGTCCTACAAAATGTGATAAATCAAATCTTGCATGTACAGCAGATGTATTTGGAGAGTTTCAAAGGACAGTAATCGGAATGATTCCATAATTATTAGCTGACATTTAAAGTTTCATACTATGTATTGGTTGGAAAATAGGACTCATTAGTGAAGAATAAAGTGGAGTGGTGAGGGAATGCAGAAATGGAGGCTTCCAGGGCCAGGCAGGTAACGTGGAGGAGAAGCAGACGAGGTACAGAGACAATGGGGAGAAGGGGGCTCGGCAGCAGCCGCAGAGCCTTCCGCAGGCTGCAGACACATTTCAAATAAACACTTTCAGACCCAGTTGACATCCCTGAAATAAAGGAACTGCAATTACCTAAACTGAATAGGGGAAGATTAGCCTTAAAAGTAGTTTTCAAAATTTTGACAAGCTGTGCACAAATTATATCCTCTGGCATTGAGCAAAGGGAAATAGACCAACATTTCAAGAGTAGAACATGGGGTCAATGCAAGTGAGTCCTTTCTCAAAGCAAGGAGATTTATATATTATACGTTTTTATTGATTTTAGGGAGAATGGAAGGGAGAGGGAGAGAGAAACATCCATGTGAGAGAGAACATTGATTGGCTGCCTCCTGCACACCCCCTATCGGTGATCGAGTCCACAACCTGGGCATTTCCCCTGACCTGAATCCAACCAGTGACCTTCTGGTGCATGGGACAACGCCCAACCAACTGAGCCACACCAGCCAGGGCAAAGCAAGGATATATAGTAATTATATAAAGAGTCACAGGATTCTTTTCTTTAGGTTTTTGAGATTAGGGCAAATTCTACTGGACATCACTAACTACAGATGGGCTAAGTAACAAGGGTTTGGGGGAATTTCGTAGCTCCTCTTAAAGGAAACACATTGTGTGTATGAACAATGAAGGAAAGAATAAGATTAGTATACCTAGGAAAGCCTACTCAGTATTTGTTATTTATTATGCCTGTGTGTCTAGCCAAGTATAGGATGTGGGCTCTATCCCCAATACATATACAGCTTGGGAGATGAGAGATAAATACATGCATCTTTGTGAACAAAATAGAATATGGCACTCATTATCCTTCGATAAAACCAGCATGACCTTAAAACATATACTGAACTAAGAAATTAGGGGGAAATTTTTTGACTTGCAAAAGAATTCTTCTGAACAATGACCTTCTAATATATTTAAGGCTTCTTATGTATACACTAGGGGCCTGGTGCACGAAATTCATACATGGAGGGGTGGGGGTCTCAGCCCGACCTGCACCCTCTCCAATCTGGAGCCCTCAGGGGATGTCCTACTGATGGCTTAGGCCTACTCCCCGTGGTTCTCTGCTCTCTGCGGACCTGCCTGTTTGATGCCACCTAAGGCCCTGGTGTCTGCTCTCTGTGGGGTCCCTGTGGGAGACTGCTTGCCCCTCGCTGCCACAGCCAGGGGCAAGCAGGGCCCTGCTGTCTCCTCGCTCGCTGCCGGCGACGTTCTTGCCCCGCCCCCGGCCGTTCGGCGCCTGCGGACGTAGGCCCGGAGTGGCTGGGGGTGTTCTGGGACCACGGCCGCTCCGAGCCTACACACAGGCCTACAGGTTCAGAGCGGCCTGGCTCCTGAGGACGCCTGTCCCCAGGACACAGGCTGCTTGGTGCCGGTGTGCACGCAAGTGGCCGCCCCACCCCTGGCTGCTTGGCGCCTGCATATGCAAATTAACCCGCCATCTTTGTTGGGTTAATTTGCATACTCACTCCTGATTGGCTGATGGGTGTTGCAAAGTGATGGTCAATTTGCATCTTACTCTTTTATTAGTGTAGATTACTGCTCATTTTTTCATCCAAAAAATATAAAGGTAAAATGATTGAAACTACTGCTATTTGAAAAACATCAGAAAATAACTTGAGTCTGGCTGGTGTAGCTCAGCAGTTGAGTGTTGATCCAGGAACCAAGAGGTCACCGGTTTGATTCCTAGGCTGGGCACATGCCTGAGTTGTGGGCTTGATCCCCTGTGAGGGGCGTGCAGGGGGCAGTTGATTGATGATGTTTCTCTCTCATCGATGTTTCTATCTCCCTCTCTAAAAAAACTCAATAAAAACATTAAAAAAAGAAAATAACATGAATCATGTCTAAAATTGTAATGTAAACTAACATTTATTTCATTTACAGAAGTTAATATATTAGCCCCACACACACTTTTTTGAGCACCCTATCAGTTGCACAGAATGCCATGTGCTGTCTGTAATATAAAACTATCATTAAGGGAGAAGCTTTTTTGCTGCTTTGATTTCATGTCAGAGCATGACACAAGATTTGTAGCAACAGAACTCTGGAAACTCAGACTCAACCACGAGACGGACTGAATTCAGAATTCTCTCCTTCCTTCCTTCTTTCCCTCTGCTGGAAGTTTTCTTTGGAGCTAGAGCAGGAGACAAAGGGAGGCCATGGTCCAGCCGGCCACAACTTCCTACCGTAACCAAAAAGCACACCAACCACAACAGAAAGGATCAGTTGGAGTGAATTTGGACTTTGGTTGCTATTGCAAAACTTCATTAACAATTTTCCATAGTAATGTTTTATTTAAAAATAGTTACAGTTTGTGTGAATTAATTCTAATTCATATTCAGTATACTCACACATTCCTTCTTTTCTAAATTTCAGTGAATTTTTGAGTTTCACTGTTTTGTTTCAACTATTCCCCTAAATTATCTTGACTGTAAAAATAAGAGAATAATGGATTTTTATCCCCATGTTTATTAATATTATAAAAATAATTCACATTTCATATAGAATAAGTATAAAATAACATGAAAATCTATCACTTATTTCTAGGATTGGATTAATTATTACTTTATGATATTTTTCTAGATTTTTATATATGGATACACATTCATATTTTATTTAAGTGTCATTGTATTTAAAACTGTTTTACAATCTGCTTTTTTATTTAATATGTCCTGAACATCTTTTTATGTTAATATCCTATATAATAAAAGGCTAATATGCAAAGCGACCGAAAGGCAGAATGACTGGTTGCTATGATATGCACTCACCACCAGGGGGCAGATGCTCAACACAGGAGCTGCCCCCTGGTGGTCAGTGTGCTCCCACAGGGGGAATGCCACTCAACCAGAAGCGGGCTTACGGCTGGCAATCCAGCGGCGTTGGTGGGAGCCTCTCCCGCCTCTTCAGCAGCACTAAGGATGTCCGACTGCTGGCTTAGGGGGAGCGGGCCTAAGCCATCAGTCGGACATCCCCTGAGGGTTCCTGGGCTGCGAGAAGGCTCAGGCCGGGCTGAAGGACTGCCTCCCCCCACCCCCGAGTGCACAAATTTTGTGCACCGGGCCTCTAGTAAATATATAACCACATTTAAAAATGAATGCATATGCTTCATATGTCTCACTCTACTGCTTTTTACTCAATCATTCCCGAGTTTTTAGTTCATTTCTGGCTGTTATAAATAACTTTACATACATCTTTACTCACTTGTCTGATCATTTCTTAGCATGAATTTCTAGGCATGGACTTACTGGTTTCATTTTTAAAGCTTTTGAGCCATTAATGCTAAAGGATCCTCTAGGAAGATAGTGGGAATACTGCTGGGTAGTTTGAGGAGGCCTTGTTTCCTGCACACACACACACACACACACACAAACACACACACACACACACTGTCTGACCTTTTCATTTGATTCATCTTTGTCAGTTCTTTCCTTTCTTTCTCCTTCATCTGTCAATTCTAGGACCATTGCTATACTGTTTTGAGTGTTAATTTTATAAAATGTTTTACTTTCTGGCAGGGCCAATACACACACACACACACACACACACACACACACACAAATTGCTTAATTTAAAAAAAAATTCCTGTTATTCTTACATATTTTCAAATGTATTTATTGTATTTTAGAAGTTCTAGAAATAATCCCTTTGAGAATTTCTTCGGGCTCACATTAAAATCATATGTTGATTTAGAAGACTTAAACTCTTCATGAGAATTTTGAGTCTTATTATCCAGGAATATATTGTATCTTTCCATTTATTTAGTTCTCCTTTTATTTCCCTCAGTAAAGTATTTTTGTTTTTGTCATGTAGTTAGTACCTGCACATCTGTTTTTGGTCATTAACTGTTAGAGCTGTGGACTTTCCCTTGTTTATAATTGTGATTGTATCCCCTAAAGTTTAGGCTTGTAGTATTTGTATTCTCATTTCAGAGCGCTCCATTATAGTTTGATTTCCTCTTTCACCCAACGATATCATTTTTTTTAATTTCAGTTATTTTGTTTTGCTTAACCTTTATTACTAATTTCTTGCTTAATTTTGTTGTCACCTGAGAACAAGAAAGATTATTTTTGAGGTTTTTCTCTGTTTTATGACTGTCATCCATGTGAAGTCAGAGAGATTTCTCTGGTTCCCTGGATAAGTCCTATTGTTTACAAATACTGAATTTTTCCATATTGCTAGTGGTGTTTTTCTTGTTAGCTCATATTTACTGAGAGGTCTATTTTCAGTGTTTAGAGTTGAAGTTGCTGCAAATTTGTAATAGATTTTTCTGAGAACTTGTTCAAATCTTTTATGTTGGATGGTGGTGGGAGAAGGAAGTTTTTGTTATTGCCTGAATCGGAACAAAATTGTCTTAGAAAAATGGCTGCCAAAGAACATGATCATTGGTGCAGCAGGGAACTGCTTTATTTTTTTTAAGCCTGCTTTCTGCATTTACTAAGGAATTTGAGTGTGCACAGGTACTGTCCACCTCTCATAACTGGCACAACTGTCTTTGGTAGGTGCCTTTCTGTTGCCTGCTTTCCTTCTGAACTGTGTCATCAAGTGAAGGTCGGAGTGGCTACTCAGGTGTCAGCTACCAGTGCTGACCAAAGCCTGTGACCTGCGTGGCATTTTCCCATGACTCCCCTCACCTCCAGCCCCCTCTGCCCAACCAACCACTTCCCAGGCAGGCTTTTTCTTGTAGTGAGTTGAATCATGGCCTTCACTGGGGTCTTATTTTTATCATTTTATAGAATTTTTAACTTAAGATATGGGGCATACTTAATTTTTCTAAAACACAGGTGCAGATTGTTCCCTTTTTAATCCTGCCTTGGTCATGTCTAGGTGGGAATTGGTGAGGACAGGAACTTGATGTAGTCCTCCACCTCCACCTCCACCACACCTTCGTCCTGACCAGCATAGTTCCTCCCAGCAGGTGGTCATGGGGCACTCCCTGGCCCCAGCCCAGTCACCCAACCTGATCCAGACCACAGATGGAAGAGAAACATTTCAGTCTTATCAGTTCCTCATGTTTAATATATGAATTTGTTTTCAGCTACCGTAATCTTTAGTGGAGTGTGTACCAGGAGTATATTCACAGGTTTTTTTCCTCGTTTCCTAAATTTCATACCTGCCCTGTCACAAAATACCAAGCACATTCAGTGACCTACCTCCTTGGCTCTTTGGGAAAGCTGAATCACAGACAGAGAGGACCTAAGGGTCTAACAGGAAGCAGGGACGCATGGTGTGGCGATTTCTTTCTTAGGACCTGGGCTGGGAGAGCACGAGAGGGTTAGCAGGTCTTTGAGGGGATGTCCTGTAACTGTCTAATGGAAAGACAGGACTCCATGTGTTCCGTAAAAGCCCTGCCTCCAGTCTCCACTGTGGAGGACATCTTTCTTTTCCATGGATAGTAAAGAACTTCAAGCCCTTATGGCATTTAAAAGTGACCATTCTCTGCTTATTTGTGAAGATGGACACATTTGATTATAGGATTTTCCCCTTTATTTTGTATTTTTTGACTATAAGAGCCTAACTATTGAGAAAGACATGTTAAAAAATATAAGTAAAATATGAATTTGCTCTCTTTCTCCTATACTCATTTCCCCCCTTCTTTATGGGTGGGAAGGGACATAGAATATACTAAGGTAAAGTGAAATCTACTCTGATGATAGGAATTTTTTAAAATCCTGTATGTCATCAACATTGACTTTTAAATGGTAGGTAAACATGTTTCAGGATTACATGTGTGAGGTTATTGTAAGTTATACATTGTATAAGTACATCTTGTATATATTAAGTTATATATTGTATAAATGTCTTTTCTTAAAGTATTTAAATTGGATATATCAAGAAAAACTATTTTATTGTACCTTAATAATTCATGAATTATTAAACTACAGCCTTAGAGGTTTGTACCAGTTATATTTGGTAATAAAACTTACCTAGCAGATATTTTTTTAATACATTCTCCCCTTTACAGTAAAGACCCTAGCTACTCTGAACTTTTAAAATAAGTTTAATCCTAAAGCAAATTTCTCTTATGACATGAATTACTGTTCAAATGCCATTTAAAAGTTATTTTTCTTGGGTTAAATGAAAAACAGACTGCTTCTAACTATTGTGGTTTAATCTGTAACTAATATTTTTACTTTCAGAGAGACATTATGAGGTTTTGATTTCCCAATTTACCAAATAAATTAATTCTTGGGCAATCATTTGAAGAACATTTTGTGATACAGATCTTTTGACTAATGTGCAGTATTCTCCATGAGTTTGGTATGTTAGTGCCATCTTGTGGCTTGACTTTGTAGTAACTTCAACACATACATTTTAAACAGTGTCCTGGGTAAGATAAAATGTAGTGGAAATTCTTTCCAAAATGCAAATGATATAGTACTATGAGTCTGAATAAAAATTGCCAAGAATAAGTTGTTTGTCATTTGGTCAATGGCCAGGCAAAAATAGTAAGGAGGGAATCTATGCATGCTTTTTGGTTTCTAAAATTCTCTTTTTATACTACTTGTCCCTAGTTGCTGCTGTTTGAACGGTCTTGGATGAGCAGATGGAAGTCTTCTGTTCTGCATGAAGGGGAAGGGAACATAAGGAGTGTGAAGTGGAGAGGCCATCTGATTGCTTGGGCCAATAATATGGTAAGAGCCTGTCACCATCTTCCTAATGCTTCTTCAGGAGAAAGAGGGGCTGCAATGAGAGGGCTGTAACCAGGAGGAAAGATGCCACTTGTTGCGGTGGTCACTGCTAAAGGATACAAATGGCAATTCATGTCATACCTGGAAGGTTAAAGAAATTAGATTGCTCTTGGCTTTCATAATAGAGGAACTCCCAACATATTCTGGACTCTATTTTAGAGGAAGAAACCTGAGGCATGGAGAATAGTCAAGTAAATGAAAAGGCATCTTAATAATTGAAGGGCTGCATTGGGAATGTGATCTTGAAAATACTTTTTGCCTAATAGCCAAGGGCAAGTAACAGTTGAGATGAAACAAGTGCACAATATTGCTGATTCCATTTTACTCCCAATATAATCACAAGAAAAATATAGGCTTGCCTTATAAAAAGTCAATCATGATATTTGGTGCTACACTTACTTAAAAGTTTACTCAATATGAGTTAGAGCAAATAGAAAGTTTAAAATTATCTTTTTGACATCTGGCATATCGTTTTGAATTTTGAGGTATAACTTAGCAAATTAGTTCTATTCTATTCTCCCAGAATCTACCTTGCTATTCAGGACTTACTTTTCCTGGGTCATAGGAAAGGCAAGCAAACCTGTGGCCTCTGGGTTTATTTTCACTTAGCTGCTTGCTCGATGTTTCCATGTGAGTATTTTAAATGTCAAGTGTAGTTTTCTGTACATAGTAGATTTTCGATTTCACAGTGTTTCTGAAAAGCAAACTTCATTTTGTAGTGAGTGGAATGAATGTTACACAATTAGAAATGTTACTTGGCTGTCATTTTGGAAATGCAGTTGTCTGCACATTTCACATTTGTGTTGTATTTGAGCCACCGATGCCATCCACTAACAAATCGCCGTCGTGCAGAAAGAAGCACAGAGGCTTTCTCTTGTGTGGGGTTCTCACAGGTTTGTGTGGAGGGGGAGCATTTTCCTTTGCGTGACTCCCACAGGGCTCCGTAGACACCGTCAGTGTTCTGCAGAGCTGGTTGTCAGTGGTGTGTAGCAGTGTTTTCCGTTACTTTTCTTCTCCCCAGTAGAGCATGTTAATGCTATTTTATTTTCCAGGGTGTGAAGATATTTGACATCACCTCAAAGCAAAGAATCACTAATGTGCCCCGGGATGACATCAGTCTTCGCCCAGATATGTACCCCTGTAGCCTCTGCTGGAAGGACAGTGTGACACTGATTATCGGCTGGGGGACTTCTGTCAAGGTGGTTTTGCTTGTCTTAGAATAAGTCCATGTTGTTATAGATTCATTGAAGATGCTCCAAAGGAATATGAGTTCTTGAATGCTTCTTGCAACTAAAATACTTTCACTTGAGTATTATCAGCATGTGATAATCATTTAATGCTCAATCCTTTCATATGCTTAAGTTTTAAGATAGAGTCTTTCTTTTCCATGCCATGAAAAATAAATTGTGGCCCAGCCAGTGTGGCTCAGTGGTTGAGCATTGACCTATGAACCAGGAGGTCACGGTTCGATTCCTGGTCAGAGCACATGCCCGGGTTGCTGGCTCGATCCCCAATAGGGAGCATGCAAGAGGCAGCCGATCAATGATTCTCTCATACTTATGTAATGAAATGCTATGAAGACATTAAAGAATTGTGGAAGAATATTTAAATAATATATTATTTGTAGTAAATTGTTAGTTTTATAAAATATTTTTTAAAAGGTGGTTAATGGTGTTCACTTTGTGCTGAGACACCGAATAGTATTTGTATTTTTCCCTTTGGGTTTTCTGTATTTTAGAGTTTTCTATGTTGTAGCTATACTTAGGGACAGCAACTATAAAAGAACATAAGAAATACTAACTAAAGACAAAGGAAAAAAACCTGATCCCTGATGAAAGTGGCAATGATCAGTATTTAATTTTAGATTTTTTTCACCTCCATGGCTGATCTTATGTAAATTTTTTGTGTCCTATTACAAAATAGAATATATTTACTTTAGAAAATATAGCAAAGAAAATATCTCTAGTCTTACTACCCTAAAACAACCAGGTGTTGAGTGTTGTGTGTGTGAGTGATAAATACTAGTGTGTGTGATATATATATATATATATATATATATATATATACACACATTTTTTTTTCCTTTTTTCATATATATATACACATATACACACACACACACATTGTATACATATAATTTAAAATAGGGATTAGCAAACTTACTGTAAAAGGCTAGCATTATGTATTGTAGATTTTAAGCTACATTTTGTTTCTGCTGAATATTTCATTCTCTCCCCTCCCCTCCTCTCCCTTCCCTTTAAAAATGTAAAAACTATTTTTAGCTTACAGATCTGAAAAAAAAAAAAGGCCTGGGCCAGGCTATAGTTTACCTGATTTACATTATATAACACATTGATTTTAATATACTCAAAAGAAGAAGAGTGTGTACCACTTTTGCTAAGTATTACTTAGCAACAATAAAATAAATCACCAATATGTAATCAGAAACACAAGACCTAGTACGAATGTTGCCCAAATGAGCCATTGGCCTTTTTTGGATATGTGCTTCTGCCAGAGCTTTATTGTCTGATGACAGAAGTAGCTCTTAAGTAGAATTGGAAAGAATGGGCCATTTGAAACGTTATAACTATATAATAGTTTCCTTCCTTTCTTTGCCCTGGAATAAGACTTTATTGAAGAATAATGTTGAAGAATATAAGTAACAGTTGCTATATATCATGGAAATTAATTTTTGTCACTTAAGTCAGTGGGTAGATTGTGTGCACTCCATCTTCAGTACTACATGGTTAATTTAATGAAAGTATCATATAGTGAATGACATGTTATGAAGAGTTTTCCATCAAGTGAGTAAAATAACCTGTGAATTTATTTTCTAGGTATGCTCGGTGAAGGAACGGCATGCCAGTGAAATGAGGGACTTGCCCAGCCGATATGTTGAAATAGGTATGCCTTCCGTGAGTATAAAACTTCAAAGGAGACTCCGTTTTGCTAAGGGGAAACCTAAGACCATGTTCTTCTTCAGGTCTTATCGCTTGGAACCGTGATGAAACTGGTCAAGGAGCGTTTGTTTTAAGTTTTGAAACTTCATTCCAGAGACCCTTTTGTCTAACTATATTTCTAATTTTTACACAAGAACTTTGTAGTTGGCTTTGAAGTTGAAGACCTGGGCTCTGGTTCTGTCTACTACCTGGATTTGGAACAAATTCTTACCTACCTCAGTATTCTTATCCGGAAATTGTGGAAAAGAATACCTGTCTCACATGTTGTTTGTGAGAATTCCAAGAGTTAATATGTGCACAGCTCATAGCACAGTACTGACATCTGGTCCTGTCAGTGTGTGTTTTCTGAATATTAATTTTCATCATTACTGGTCTGGTCCAAACTGCCATAATCTCTTTTCTGGATCACTGCAGCAGCCTCCTAACTGGTTTATCTCCGTCCCCTGTGAATCACTGTAATCTAGTCTCCCCAGTGCAGTCAAATTACAAATCAGATCATGTCACCACCCTTCAGTCTCCTCCTGTTGTTCTTAGGATTAAAATGAGACTCTTGGACACGACCAGAGGGACCTGTGCCAGCCCTCACCTGCCTCTCTGGCATCAGCCAGGCTTCTCCTTGGTCTCTGTGCTGCAGCTGCACTGGCCTGCTTACACCTACCATGCTCCTTCCTCCCCTCTGTCTAGAACGCTCCTCCTGCTTCTTTACTTCATTGACCTTGGATCATCCTTAATCACACCTCAGGTCAAGTATTGCTTTCCTGGGAAAGCCCCCTGGGCCTCCCCAACTAGGTCACATCCCCCCATTATGGGCATGTGGAACTCTCCTCTTTTTAGCACTTGTTTCCGTTGCAGTGATCGTGTGATTATTCATTGCATATCTGTCTTTTCCACGAAACTATAGCTTCCTTCAGAGTACACACTTGGTCTGTCTTTGCTCAGTGTTTGTACCTCAGGGACCTGGCACAATGCCTGGCACATAGGAGATGCTAAATGATATTGGGCTGAATGAATCAGTAACTCTGGGAAGTATGCCAACGGTGATATACCATTTACTTCTTCAACTTAGTTTTAAAACTTAGTGCAAAGTTATTTAGATAGAAAGGATGAAAACTGACAGACTTTTATCAATTAAACAGATACAGTAAACGTGATTTTTGTATTATTTAGAACTGAGAGCAATAGGAGACATATTTGTGTGGCAGGAAAAGTTTTGCTGTCTTACAAGTTAGCTGAAAATTTCATTTACCTATTGGGTGATGAATGGGGAATATAAATTTGATGGATCATTATAACAAAGTGAAGCTGAGATAAATCATTTGCAATGACTATATTTCTAAAAACTGAAAGACTTAAATTACATGGCTAATACGGTAACGGTATTTAAATCTGGAATATTTTTTATTTGAAGTCAGATGTTGGTGGTAGGGTTTTTAATAACTTTTTGCCTTAGAAAGATAAATACATACAGAATAGATATATGCAGAATATAATGGTACTGTGAAAAACTGAGGAACAAGATAATATAGAAGACTGATAACACCAAGATAAACATAGTTATTTTATGATCTCTATCTTCTATCCTGCTGTCCTCTACCAGGAAAAAAAGAAAACCTTTGAACATCTCAGTACTTAGTGTCCTGAGAGATACGTATTAGAATATTTTAAATACAGATGAGTTAAAAAAAAAGAAGAAGAAGAAGGGGAAGGGGAGGGGGAGGGGGAGGGGGAGGGGGGAGAAGGGAATTTATTTCCTCTGACCTTTGTTTCACATAAACAATAGTTTTATCATCATGTACTCTATATTTATACACCCTTTCCTCCTTTTAAATCTTTAAATAAAATGACTATTAAATGTTAAAAAAAAGAATTATAGTTTCCCAATTACAAATAGCCTTCCTTGTGACCTTTATACACCTGTAATACCCTAACTGTGAAAAACTCTAACTCAGGCATTTTTAAGAAATTATTAGTAGTAGTTTATATTGGGTTTTCATGGGATTTAACTGTCATTTTTAAACTAGCTGGGCACAGTGTCACATTTGACCATTCATGCTGCTGTTATTATCAGGTTTGCTTTTTGTTTGTGATAGAAATTTTCAAGTGAGGTTTTCAGATGCCCTCTTCTGGGACTGGCTGCTGTCAGGAGGGTATGTCTGTGGCCCTTTGTGTTAGATTTCTAAAATGAGTGCATCCGAAATTCAGAGTCGATGCGTCCTTTCCTTTATGTGCTGCTTTTTGCTCCTGTTAATGATGAATCTTTTATCCCTTTTGTTTGCAGTGTCCCAGTTTGAAACCGAATTCTACATCAGTGGTCTTGCCCCTCTCTGTGATCAGCTTGTTGTGCTTTCCTACGTGAAGGAGGTTTCAGAAAAAACGGTAATTTATTTCACTTCAAATACAACGGGAAGAGTGGGTTCATTTTCAGCATTATACCTAGATCAGGTTGTCCATGAAAGGGCTCTGCTATAGTCTGAGCAAAACTCCCTGACCTATAAAATAAAGTCAGCAGAGATTGCCCTGTAGACCTAACGTATTTGCCTTTCAGAAGCTCCACTCATCGCCTGCCTTTGTTCCTTTTGCTGAGCAAAGGGGAGTCCTTTTTTTCCATCTCTCTTGGTATTTTAGTCGAAAGGAATGAAGGATTCCTCTTTCTGAAAGGCGAAGAAACTAAGCTGACACTGTGCATTACCAGAAATGACAGCAGTGACGTTGATCTGCTGCAACAACAGGGCCCCTGTGGTCAGAGGGAATTACGGAAAGGGCAGTTCATTATTTCCTGTGGTCCAGACATATTTGTTTACTTCCCAGTGGCCTAGTGATTCTGAGCAGCCTGATTCTGGCTTTGAAATAGACTGTTGCTAAGTCTCAGCTATCAGTGCAAGCGGTGGTATGAAATGTGTGGCTAAATAAGAAGCCGCAGAGAGTCTAGATTTTGTGATACATGACTTTGGAATGAAGCCCTTTGCATGGTCCCGGGGAGGGAGGGGCGTGCACACTCAGCCTCTCTTTGAAGCCTAGGTCAGCCCCATTCCCGGCTTGTCTTTATGTCAGAGTCCAGGGGTCCTGTCAGGAAGGGGGTAGGGGTGGCTTCAAGGCATAAACAAGGAGAGCTTGTTATAAAGGATTTTGTTTTGATCCTGTATATAAAAGAAATAGCAATTGATTGTCTAGTCCTTTACAGTAAGTAGGCTCTTCTTTTCTGTATCCTCTCCTTTCTTTTCCCCCTTTTCAAATGCCAAGGAATAAAATGGGGAGAAAAACCCTGGGAGGCCCAGTTTTGAAGTGGTAGCTGCTCTCCAGCTTTTCTCTGTGCTAGCACTTGCATCAGGAAGCCATCGCTATAGTAACCTGAAGCTCTGGGTGCCCATGTTGCTAGGCAATGGGAAGCTGTAGACTTAAGTGAACACTCAAACCTGCTAAAATCAATATGGCTGGCTTCTAGCTCTGTTGCAGGACATCAGTTTATTATTATTATTATTATTATTATTATTATTATTATTTTGAAAATAAAGAAAAGCAGTGGCTCCTGAGAGAGTAAATATGGTACTTTTTGATGAAGAATGTGGGGAGGATTGAGAATGTGATTGAAAGACATAAGGAAAGAAGTAGTAAAGTGAAAAAGGGAAAGCCTAATAAACAAGTGACCAAGAAAAGAAAGAGAGGAAACCTTTGTTAATAAAAGAGAGTATTGGAAAGGAGTAAAAACCAAGAAAGGCCAACCACATAGAGCAAATTAGAAAATGAAAACTTTTTCAGAGAAAGAAGTGAGGGTCTTGCAGATGACTTAAAAATGTGTGTGCCATTATATTCATTTCATATAACACCAAAGTACTTAAATCCTTACACACAGAATAAACTGATAAAATTAAGACAAAAGAAATAAAGAAGCAGCTTGGGACCAACAATGCCTCCCCACCTTTTTTCCCATATCGAAAAGATCACTTACCTGCAACATTAAAATTTGTTTTTATATCACTCAATATAGTATCCCCCAACATAGCTTTCTTTTTACCTATGTGCATTTTTTCCACACAATTGCAGTCATAGTTACACGCTATTCCTTATTGCCATATTTTTGGGGTCCTTATTCCATTCTCTCTCCGTGTGGCCATGGAGTCTTCCATCATTATCTCTTACTAGAGGCTCAGTGCAGGGAGTCCCTCAGCCCAGCTTCTCCCTCTGGCAGTCTGGGCCCCTCGGGGGATGTCCGACTAACGGCTTAGGCCTGCTCATCCTTAGCGCTGCTGTGGAGGTGGGAGAGGCTCCTGCTACCACCACTGCGCTGGGCAGCCACGAGCCAGCTTCTGGCTGAGCAGTGCTCCCCCTGTGGAAGCGCACTGACCATCAGGGGGCAGCTCCTGCATTGAGTGACTGCCCCATGGTGGTCAGTGTGCATGATAGCAACCGGTTGTTCCATTGTTAAGGTCAATTTGCATATTACCCTTTTCTTTTATAGGATAATGGTTGTGTACTATTTTATCTGGTTGATATACCCTAATTTATTAAGCTATTCCCCTAATGTTTTATTTTTCTTTCATTCAATAATAAAGGTAAGAATTGTGGTAAGCTTTGGGGGTTAAAATCCTTTATAATAAACTCAGGACCAAATTCCTGCTTCTAGGAAGTTCACAGATAAGCAGGGTTTGTTTGGCCAGTGAACAATGGTTATCAAACAAGGCGATGAATCACATTGTTCATGGTTTTCTTACACATATAAAGGAGCTCTTTATATGGTCTAGCAAGGCAGTTTTCTTTTACTATTATTTGGTTCAAATATATTTTTTTTCTATTTTGCTATTTTTGTCTTTGTTACAGCAGTCAATTTTTTACATCTTTCAGCTGTTTCTTCATTTTTTTGTTTCAAAATTGAGATAATTCTCATTTATCCACAGATCTGATAAATTATGCTCTGTATTCACTGTTTTTGTTTTTCTCTACTAATTGATCTTTTAGAGTTGATATTTATTTTTGGAATGTTTTCAGAGTAGGAGGGGCATAGCTAATGTAATTACTTCTCAGTTAACCTAACAAAATTGATCAAAGAAACCCTCGAGGCTTACTGTTTACTGAGGGAACTTGAGAGTTGGTGGTGGCTCTGGACTTCTTTCCTTCTGTTTCATGTGTCACACTGCCCCAGGCCTTGTTGCTTCGGATAGTGGTCAAGTGTATGTTGTATTTGTGTGCTGAAGGCCCTGAATCATGAACTTCAAAGTAAAACAAACTTGGTTTGAAATCCAAGGTTTACCATATGTTCCAGTTTTTTCACAAACCCAGTTTCATCATTTACTTATGTAATTTTTATCTTAGTAAATCTTTTGATCCTCAGTTTCTTCATCTGTAAAATTAGGAACAATATTACTTGCTAAGGGGTAATTTAAGAACTCCATGAGAATAGTCTTTGTATAATCACAGTAGGTTAGTGGAGCTGTCAGAGGTCCTCAGTAAATCACCTTTTCCGCTTCTGTCTTGATCTAGAACTGCACTGTCCAAAACTAATGTCACTAACTATATATTTAAATTAAGTTAGGACTAAATTTAGATTAATTAAAAATAAATATATTTAAAACTCAATTTCTGCCGAAACCGGTTTGGCTCAGTGGATAGAGCGTCGGCCTGCGGACTGAAAGGTCCCAGGTTCGATTCCGGTCAAGGGCATGTACCTGGGTTGCGGGCACATCCCCAGTAGGAGATGTGCAGGAGGCAGCTGATCGATGTTTCTCTCTCATCGATGTTTCTAACTCTCTATCTCTCTCCCTTCCTCTCTGTAAAAAATCAATAAAATATATTTAAAAAAAACGAAAACAAAAAAATAAAAAAATAAAAAAATAAAACTCAATTTCTCCATCACCAAAGTCAGTAGGCACCAGTGATCATGTCTGTCACATTGGACAGAGCTGATAGGGAGCTTTGCCGTCATCTCAGCCAGTTCTGCTTTAGACATGGCTCTTAAGCTCTGACTTTTTACTTTTAGCATCACCTGTCAGTTTACCTGTAGTGGCAGCGATTTGGATAATGGAGCAGTTTGTAATATTATTTGTGCTCTGCTCACTTTTGGGACGAAGAGGTGTAACAAAGTGGTCTAAGGCTGTGGTCACCGTGGCGTTGAGTGGCTGCCGTCGTGGGCTGCTCACATGGCACAGTAGTACCTGTCCTGTTTATCTCATGCAAAGGTCGGAAAATAAAACACAGTTACGAGGCTCTCTGTGGCAGGTGGTTAGAAGGGCTTAGATCCGCCGAAATGATAAAACCAAGGCATTTAATTATGGCTAACTAAATTTAATTTGTATAATTTGTAGAGATGTAATTAAATTGAGCTTTTTCCGTTCTCTTTTTTTGCCCTCAGGAAAGAGAATACTGTGCCCGGCCCAGGTTGGATATTATCCAGCCGCTCTCCGAGGCCTGTGAAGAGATCTCGTCCGATGCTCTGACAGTGAGAGGCTTCCAGGAAAACGAATGTCGGGATTATCACTTAGGTGAGAGAGATCCGGGAGCTGGCTCATGGTGTTGCTTGCATTTATATTCCCCACCCTTCCACTCGAGTAGCACAGCAGGAATTTAAATTGAGGTGCTGAGAAGATCTTAGAGAATATCTGGGCAGGCCTCTTAGGTTGCAAGTGTGGGCATCGAGGCCGAGAGATACTATAGAACTCTCTTGAGCTCCCACAGCAGAAGGGAGGGGGAAAGATGGGGCCAGGATGGAGGTGAGTAGGCTCTGGGGTCTTTGTTTTTATTCTTGGTCTATTGCCCAAACTATTTAAAGTGACACCTAACCTACACTGATGTCAAGCAGCATGTTCTAATTACTCCCAACTTTATGTCCCTAGACAGAGTACTCTGGGATGGCAGAGAAGTTATCTTTCTCTTTGTCACCAAATGCTCGGAGCCTAGCAGAGTGCCCGGCATATACTAGGGATTCACTGAATATTTGTTGAGTGGATGAATGAACATACTTAGTCACTGCTCACAAATGAAGGGAAAGACATTGCTGGTTAGTCATACCAGAGGCATCTGTGTTTGGGTATTATCACACCCTTCAAAAACACATGGATGAAAATAGAACAGCTTAGGCTTTGAAGAATGTTTTTCTGCTTTAAAAACAATCGACATTTTTGTGTGATATTTTTAGTTCTCATTTTAACCAAAGCAAATGAAGAAATAGTCTATACATGTTTGACTTTTCTTATATGAATCCCCTGATCATCTGAGAAATGTGAGAAGAGTATTCTGGACTTGGCAAAAAGCAAACGTGACTCACAACTGAGAGTGTCCAATCTAGGTATTTTGCTCAGAGCAAACTCCGCTGCACACTTAGAAACCCTTCCGAACAAGTTTTATAATTGAATTCTGCAGGAAACCCTCACAATTGGCATTGTGCACAACATGCTGAAATGACAGATTATATCCCCAGGGCTCAGGGCATCTGTCACTTATGCTTTAGATGGCCTTGACCTTGATGAGGAGGAAACATTTATCGCAGACTGTAGGGTGTGGTTGTTCTGTAAAAATAGGACAGTGCTGTAAATGGCCATTAATAAAGTTTATATACAGTACGTGAATTCTGATATGCAGTAGACATGGAGAATTTTGAACATTACCTTTCAGCTGAAGTCAGAATATATTAAACACAGAATTTTAAACTCACCTTACTTTTAAAAAGATTTTTGGTATTTCTCCCCTCACTTTCCTTCCTTCCTTTCTCCTTCCCTTTCTTTTTTTCTTCCAAATAATTTTACAGTTGAATACTTTTTAAAGCACTGGGATATATTCTATCATTCTCTACCTTGCCCCACCCCGACCTTCAAACAGAACCAAACGCACTTGTTCCAAAGGTGTCGAGTTTTCCGTTCACTCTTACTAAATTGGGTTGCCTAATTAAGTCCCCTAAAACCACTGCCCAGGTTTCTGCTGTTGAGTTGCCCCAGATGTTTTTCTCTTCTCTCACCCATAGAGTATTCTGAAGGGGAATCACTCTTTTACATCGTGAGTCCAAGAGATGTCGTGGTAGCGAAGGAACGAGACCAAGATGACCACATTGACTGGCTCCTGGAAAAGAAGAAATATGAAGTAGTTTTGATTTTACTTTCTTGAAAGTATTGACACATCTGTAGCATAGAGGATAAAAGGTTTTTGTGATAAATCTTTCATGTAGGTGAATTAGAATGCCCTACGCTAGAAAATATGTTGGAGGCTAATAACTTTCCAATATTCTTTTTTAGAAGTGTTTTTGGGAAAAGATCACAAGGAGGTTAACTAGCTTTACTGTTCAATGGAAGAGGAGTTGGTAGTGGAGGGAGGAAAGGGGTTCCATCCAGCCTGTTGAAGTGTTTATTTTGTGCTTATTCAAGAGGAATAAAATAGAGCTAGTATTTTAGAATTGTCTGTTTGGATATTTTCGTGGAATCATTCCTTTGGTGCTTATTTCATATATAAAAGTAAATCTGCCAAATTCTCACTTAGGATGGTTGAACTACCCATTCAGATGGAACAATGCCCACTTCATTGAGTTCAGATTAATTTTAATAGATAAGAAAAGAAAACATTTTTTAACCTCAGTAACCATAATCTATTTATATGTTGCTTTAAGTTTGTAACCACCTGAAAGGATTTGGGGAAAAATTTTTTAACTTATAAACTATTCAGAGTGCAGGCATTGATACTAAGTTCATACCGTACTGCCTTTAGCTCCAGTAGTTTCTTAAAGAAATAATTCTGTGTTTTAAACATTTGTGTTAAAGTAAATAATTACAAACTTTACAGAATAAAAATCAAATCAGAGATTTTCAAAATGTTATTTGTATATATACCTAAACATATGCATATAGTTTACTTTTTATGTTTCATAAAGGAAAAGTGTTCCTTTGTCAAGATAACTCATACAGATTTAGAATGACAGATGACTTTTTTGTTTGAACCTGGGAGCTTTAATTATATTTTGATTTCTATCTGCAAAGTAATTCTAATATCCTAATGTGGAAATGAATTCAGGTGGAAATAAGAGGAGTCTGCATTTTGGTTGGCTGGTTTTGTTTGAGTTTGAATGCAGTGAGGTTCATTCAACCATAAGCATTAGCAATTCCTGTGCTTGAAGCAAAAGCTGCAGGAAAATGGGGCTTTATTTATGTAGTGTAGAACTCTAAAACATAATAAATACAGTGTTTATAACCTCCTGTCTTTCTCACTTTCTCCCATTTTTTCTCCTCCTTTTATCATGCTCATGTAAATATAGGAAGCTTTGATGGCAGCTGAAATTAGCCAAAAGAACATTAAAAGACATAAGATTCTGGTAAGTGTGTAATTTTATTATTTGAAATATAGCTTTACCTTTCAATAAGTTATAATGAAACTGAAAGTAATTTTAAAAGAACTGATTCTTCCTGCCTTTTGAGGATTTATTTCAAACTAATTCTCCAACCTGTAAGATCAAAATATTTCATTTTATTGAATCAGTTTCTGCTTGTAAACAAGAGACTTGAACACCTGCTAGGAGGTAGTTTTAGGTAATTTGGAAACTGGATTTATGAAATACACTTTAAATACAAAGCTTTCCAGTTATGTGTGGTGAGATTTCTTTAAATCATAGGTAAAATCACATTATCACAAAATGTATCAAGAGTAGTTTTATGAAAGTGGATTGCTTCAGTGTTTCCATAATAACAGACTCAATTGATTTTGTTATGGAGACTAATCTAGGACATCAAATACATTTTTATTACATTTGGACTCTGGAAAAATATAGTGACTGAAAGCCTATTTCTTTGCTAACTGTGACAGTGAATGTGCAGAGGGAAAGCAGAAAATAAATCTTCTCCTTCTCCTCTGAGTGTGAAGGGTCCCTAGAGACCAGCTAGCCCAGGACTCTTGTTTACAGCTGAAGGCTGGAAACTTAGTCTTTTATGGCTACTTGGTTTCAGCACAAATTCCTTTTGCCTATACTTCCCCTACCATAAACTTCTCTGTAAAACTTCACATAAAGGCCTAATTCTCAAGAATGTACAAGCAAAATCATTCAGGAACTAAACAGAGAAAGAACCAGAGCATCTTTTTATTTATTTTTTTTTTATTCAAAATTGTGGAGAATAGGCAGGGATTCTCTAGAAATGAAGCAGCAGGTGGTCCAGCCAATAATATACGTGATGGTGCAGTCGTGAAACTGCTCGGCCCGCTTGGTTCTGTGGAGCAGTGAGGAGTTTGTACATTGGGAAAGTCTGATTCTGAAGGGCCATGTGGAATTAGGAGCTTGGCTCTGTCTTGGAATCTCTAGAAGACAGGTTGAGCTTGCAGTGCCTCATCCATCATATTTGCTTGTTAGAAAGAGTCTCTGGCTCTAACCGGTTTGGCTCAGCGGATAGAGCGTCAGCCTGCGGACTCAAGGGTCCCAGATTCGATTCCGGTCAAGGGCATGTACCTTGGTTGCGGGCACATCCCCAGTAGGGGGTGTGCAGGAGGCAGCTGATCGATGTTTCTCTCTCATCGATGTTTCCAACTCTCTATCCCTCTCCCTTCCTCTCTGTAAAAATCAATAAAAAAATCTATTTTTTAAAAAAAGAAAGAGTCTCTGATGGAGATGGGAATCAATGAGGTATGATTCCCTTCTTGGTGTGGAGGTGGAAGTGATGAGACCTGCAGAGTTGATAGGAATGGAATGAAGATAGATGGAAGACGTGGTCTAACTAGACTCGGGTTTGGTGACCGGCTCTGTGTGCATAGGGAAGTGAGAGCGAGAAATCTAGGCTGACTCCCAGGCTTGAGCCTCTGGTGGATGGTGATGCCATTGAGAGAGAGAGAGAGAGAGAGAGAGAGAGAGAGAGAGAGAGAGAGAGAGAGAGGGTTGGGGAGAGAGAGTGAAAGACAGAGAGAGAGAAGGAGGGAGGAGGAGGAGAAGATGATGAAGAAATGAGAGAAAGAGAAGAAGGGGAGAGGGAAGGAGAGAGGAGAAGAGAACAGGGGGAGAGAAAGAGACTGTTCAAGGAGTAGTAGGATCAGGTGTGTGTTGGGGGGTGAAGTTTGATTTAGACACATTGAGTTTTTGCATCCTATGGAGCATAGTGGAGCTCAAGAAAGATATCCGGACTCAGAATAGATACGAGAGAATCATCAGCAAACAAGTGACTATATGTGTTTGGACCAATCCACAAAGGGCAAGTGTCTAGCATTAGAGAACAGAGGACCACGGATGGAACTATTGGGCACACTCACATTCAAGGGATTATGCCTACAAACAGAATTGAAACAGCCAGAGGAAGGTTGTGTCATGGGAGCTGAGAACGGAGAGAATTTCAGGGTAAAGAGAGTTAAATGCTTAAATGGTTGAGGTTAGCAGGCCAAAAGTAAGACTAGCTCAGCCAGTTAGTTGTACATTTGGTTTAGTAATAGAAAGGTTACTAGCGAATTTTATGTATATATTTGATTTATTCTCAACATGTTCTAGGCAGTGAAAAGTGAATAGGAGATGATGAAGTAAACTTAAATGTAGACTAGTTTTGAAGTTGAAAAGAGTGAAGATTGTGGTTGGGGGCTATGACATCATGGGAATGTTGGTGGTGATGGTGAATATTTTGTGTAAGAGAGACACTTAATATGCTTATGTTAGGAAAAGAGATAAAATTGGGTTGAAGTTCAAGGTGTACAGAGAAAGAGGATGAGTGGCAGAATCAACTCCACATGGAGAGGGGGCATGGCATGAGAAGAAAGGTTGCAGAAATGGCTCTGCAAAGGAGACATTCCCTTCTTTGAACCTGGACAGACTCCACTGATATTGTGATACGTGGTCTGTTTTCAGAGACAAATGTAAGCACCCTTTCTTCACTCTGTAGTTCCTATAGATTTGAAATATGATTCCCTACATAGTAGTCATTAAAGTAAAAATTTAATAAACTAAGAACTATGAGCATTGCCTTCACTCTTGGAATGGGCATGTCCTATGCATTGATTATGCATAGACTTTTCCTCCTGGCACAATATAATTTCATAACGAGGCAGGCAGAGAGAGAAATGAGCTCCTGCCAATTTTGTCATCAAGGGGGAAAGTCCGTAAAAACTTCTTTGTACATAAAGTAGAACTTAAAGTCCAAGTTGCGATATATATGCTGAGTTTAAGCTTCTCATGAAAATGCTTTTGGGTGAAAATAATATTTCAGAAGAGGAGTTGTGGGATGGTCAAGCAAGAGCCACAGGCCACCCCAAATCCTTCCAGAACCGAGGTAGAGTAAGTAAATGAACATGAATACTCTGAATCCAGTAGGCCCAGTTTCCTCATCTGTAAACTTCTGGGTTTGAATTACATATTTTTCTGGGCTTAGTTTCACTTTAACATTACCTTTAATATTTCCCTTTAATATGATGTCCTGTCCTTTTGTTTTACTTACAACTCAGACTTGACATAGACAGGTGGCTCACATGTTACAGATGAAAGCTCATTGCGAATTCTAAAATTTGTGAAAATACAAGTGTATTTAAATATGATTAGGAAGGGAATGAGTATAATTACAGGAATATGCTTAAGAAAAAAAGAGCATAATTACATAAAGCATACTAAGCTGTATAAATAGGTTCTAGTCAGTAGTGCTAATAGGACCCTAATGTCATGGTCTCCTCAGAAATAGACTCAGCTTTTCAGTTCTTCCAGTTAATTATGCAATTCCTTCATTAATTTTCTCTAGGACATCGGCTTGGCATATATAAACCACCTGGTGGACAAGGGAGAGTATGACATAGCAGCACGGTAATAATGACATTTACTTGGTAATATAAATAGAATTGATCAATGTTAGCAGTAAAAATAAACCATTCTCTGCAGTTGACAGATGTTTTTATTTAATCTTTCTAACGGATAATTTTTGACTATTCATGATTTTAACCACAGCACAGATATATATGTGTGTGTGTGTGTGTGTGTGTGTGTATGTGTATGTATAAACACCTACTATCTACTTTTTACCAAACAAATATTTTTCTCATTAATGATAAAGGTGTCAAAAACCATGAAGAGTCTGAGATTTTATCGTTTTATAAGCTAACAAGTTAGCCTGTCACAGTTTCAGGGGTGTCTCAGCAATAGTAGTAGCCAAACACCAGCACTTGTGCCAGGTCCCACAGCACCGCACGAAGAGGGCCGGGTGACCCTCCACAGCCAGTGGGTTGTGTTACAGGAAAGGGACTCTGAACTCAGGGTGCCTGATTCTTTTATAGTGGGCAGTAAGCTTGCCTTCCCTTGGCCTCGGAGTAAGATGTTACTTTTATTATACTGGACAGGAAACAAACCTGTCCTTTGCTCCGGAGGGAAGCACTGTTTGGGTCCTCTAATTTTCAGGGCTCTTCAGTTAACCAGTATCCTTGAGAAGAAGATAGTGTAGAATAAAGACAGTCAGTGCCTCTGCTTGCAATTCAATCAGAACTGTCTCTCAACAAGACGGTGGCAATTAAATGGAAATGATCAGACTGCAGGCTCCTGGTTTGCCAGGGTCTGTGGTAGGCAGAAAACATACCTATGGTTGTATGGGTGTGTCGAGTGAATGGCTTTGCCTGCAGCTATGTGGTGCCTGTACATGGCTGACCGCAAGATAGCCTTCAGGCCTACTTTTCCTCTCCTGAGATTTAGGGAAATATGTTTCTTTCATGTGCAAATTGAGTAAAGTTTTATTCTCCAGATTACATACTATACTGTGGTAGGATTCTAATTTTCTCACGTCTAATTTTGTAGTCCATTATTTAAAGCCATTCAAGAAGTGGTTTAAATGGGCACTTTGGGGTATGATGACATTTCTTCAAGGCAAGAAAGATCTTCATGTCAGCAGTGCTCATTTGGGTAAATAGGAAACTCAGAACAGGAAAGTCATGAGAAAAACCCCTCATTGTATGTAGTCTTCTGAAAGGTATTCATCTTTATAAGTATTTTGTATTTTTATGATTTTCATCAACCTTGTATATACAAACAAGTGAGTACCAGTGCCACTTGAGATAGAATTTTGTCAGTACTCTGAGATGAGAGATTAATTTAAAACATGAGGGGAAATGTCTACTTACTCTGTCTCGGTTTATTTCTTTTTACTAAAACTTTCTTTCTCTCTTGGATGTTTTTGCTACCAGCAAATGCCAGAAAATTCTTGGGAAAAATGCAGCACTCTGGGAATATGAAGTTTATAAATTTAAAGAAATTGGACAACTTAAGGTAAGCCTAACTTTATTTTTAACTCTTAATTTTTTTATGTAGTATATTAATATAGGTATGCCTCGGAGATATTGTGGGTTAGATTTCAGACCAATGCAATAAAGCAAATATCTCGATAAAGCAAGTCACATGAATTTATTTCCCAGTGCATACAAAAGTTGTTTACACTATACTGTAGTTTATTAAATGTGAAATAGCATTATATCTTAAAAAAAAAAAACAGTGCACATACCTTAATTAAAAAATACTTTATTGCTAAAAAAAAAATGCCAATCATCATCTGAGTCTGTTGGAAAAATGGTTTCAGTTGAGTTGCTCCATGCAGGATTGCTACAAACCTTCAGTTTGTATTTAAAAAATTGCAATGTCTGTGAAGTGCTATAAAGCAAAGTGCAATAGAACAAGGTATGTCTTTATTGAGATGGTATTATTTCATCCAGTAGATTTTAAAACATGAGGGTGTTTTTTGTTCATTTGTTTTTCAAATTTACTAAAGATTAATGCTTGTTAAAATAATATTTTACTTACTGTAAAATAAATGGAAAAGTTTGACTCTAGCTCTAACAAATAATTTTGATACTTCATTTTTTAATCTTTTTTTTTTTGGTTTTGTTTTGTTAATCCTCACCCAAGGATATTTTTTCCATTGATTTTTAGAGAGAATGGGATGTAAGAGAGGGAGAAAGGATGAGGGGGAGGAGGGAGATAGATAGATAGGTAGATGATAGAGAGAGAGGGAGAGAAAGAGAGAGAAAGAAAAACATCGATGGGAGAGAGACACATCGATTGGTTGCCTCCTACAGATGCACCAATCTGGGCAGGGGATTGAATATGCAACCCAGGTACATGCCCTTGACCAGGAATGGAACCTGCAACCCTTCAGTGTGTGGGGCTATGCTCTAACCAGTTAGCAACACCAGTCAGGGCAATTTTTATTCATTCATTCAAGCATACATATCCCTCATAGATACATTAAAAAATTATAATGTGATATAAGAAAATAGAATTCATTTGATTTTTTCCTCCTTATAATAATTTCCCAAAGTACTTTGTTGCCTTAAATTTTAAAATTGAAAATATACTTTCATGTTTTCTACATAATTTGAGTATAGTTTGGTTTTACCACTTTTTAAAGATTTTTGTTATGTTTTGTTTTTTACCTTTTGCTTCCCTAGGCCATTAGTCCTTATTTGCCAAGAGGGGATCCAGTTCTGAAACCACTCATTTATGAAATGATCTTACACGAATTTTTGGAAAGTGATTATGAGGTATGGCATTCAGGCATGGCCATATTTACTTGTTCTCAATGGAAAATGTTAAGAATTTTAGAAAAACAATATAATGGAGCAACTGGTTTAAAGTTAACTGAGTTGCAGTTTGTGTGTGGTAGATGAAACTGAGATAGATGAACTCTAATGACTACTAACGTTAATGATGTAGATGGTGATAATCTCTAATCCATGCAAATTTTGGAGAATTTCTTTAAGTTACCGCCTTAATAGAAAAAGGGACTCTGTGCCATTTGGGGGTTTTATAAATGGAATAGCAGCTGCTATTGCTGTTTATAATCCCCCTTAAGAAATCAGAACTTTCTGACATGTAAGACACAGAACTAAGTTTGCCAGAAGAGAATTAAAGAGAAATTGAGGGAGTAGGTATGGAGCAAGGAATTGGAAATGATCTGTTTGCTTATTGATTAAGAGAAAGGCAGTACATAAATTGATTATCGACTATATACTGCACTTTTACATGCAAATTGTGATGTTATACTCCCAACAACACTATACAAGTAATTCAATTTTACAGGTGAGGAAACTAAAAAATGAAGAAATTAACTAACTCGCCCAAGGCCATAACATTTAAAAAATAGCATGTCAAATTGTAGTTTAAGTTTGCAGTTTGCGTGCACCCAAAATGGATTATAATTTTTAAAGTTTGTTAATTTAACACGCATTTATTCTGAAAGTATCTGTTTAGTGCCTACTACATTCCAGGAATGTGCTAGGCACCAGGCATACAAGTGTGAATGGGATGATGATCCTTCAGCAGTCACTGGTAGCCTGAGTCACAGCGAGCATGTAAACCAGTGGTTCTCGATACAGGGGCTGTTTTTGTCCTGCAGACGGGTTTGTGCTCCTGTCATTTAGTGGGCAGAGGCCAGCAGGAACGCTGTTAAACATCTCACAGTGCACACGATAGGCCCCTGCCACAGAGAATGATCTGTCCTCAGATGTCAGTCAACTGCAGTCATGCTCATGTGTGGGAAGGTTGCAGTTTGGATTGGAATGTGTAGCCTGTTGCTGTAGTGTCTTGCCATCCTTCCTGAGGGTCACTAGAGGAGAAAGTGGGTAGGCCTTTAATGGAGACTCTATTCCTGATTCTTCTGTGATTTTCTACTTACCAAATCCTGGTACTTTACAGAAGCAGATTGTACCCTACAATTTTCATTTCTAAATATCATTTAAACAAATTCAAAGTAGTTTATTAAAGCATTGGTTGAGTTATTTAATATTAATATGATTTTTTTCAATAATATGAAAAGTTTTACTTTTATTTGCTGTGCTTTTCCTAAAAGTTGTTAAGGATCAGTAAGCTGCTCTACTGTACTGAGTTACAAAGCCTGAGGGCTAAAGTCGGGAATCAGGAGGGCAGAAGCTGCCCAGGATACAGGCCAAGAATCAGCCATGGGAGAGAAACAGGATCCAGATAATCTGGGGTTTTCTATCAGAACCACAAAATCTGAGATCTAGTGATAGTCAGGATAAGAGCCAGGGGATAAGACTTGAACCAAAGTCCCAAATTCCCAAACGAAACAGGTTTAGAGGCGGAGTGGAAGGAGGACAAAGACGGTAACTTGTTGAAGGATGCTGGGCGATTCCCCGTGGGACAAGCCACGGTGAGCCGTTGTGCTGGCTGTGCAGCCCAGACCTAACGTGTGTGAGAGGCGGTGGGTGAGCAGCTGACCTGACAATGTCTGTAGGATGTTAGAGATGTCATCCGCATGTGGTAGTTGGTCCAGAGTGAGGACAGAGCAAGTCAAACCTACATTCTCTGTGCAGTGATGCTTCATTGAAGGACCAGAGGGCATTTCTTATTTGTGTGTTTCATCAAGTAAGAGTAGAAGTGGATGACACCACCTACGTCCCAGGAATGGTAAATAGCGATTAGGGTGCAGTAATTCTGTCTCCCGTGTCCACCCCCAAACCCATAGTCTGAAAAGTGATGTGTTTATGGACCAACGTTTTCATCATAAAGTTATTTTGTCTGTCTACGTGAGTACTTTTAGGCGTGTCTAGACTATTTAGATCATTATCCTGCTCAGAGAGTGTTCTTCCTTTCCCCCGTGCGGTAGGGTTTTGCCACGCTGGTCCGGGAATGGCCCGGAGATCTGTACAACAATTCGGTAATAGTTCAAGCCGTTCGGGAGCACCTGAAGAAAGACAGTCAGAACCGGACCTTACTTCAGACCCTGGCAGAATTGTGAGTATGATTTAGTGCTGCTTTTTCCAATTCCGTCTACATGGGCAGTTTTTCATATTTTAGGTCTGGTAGACTCTGAGTAGGGAGGACACAGAGGAGGGAAGGGAGCCCTTTATACCATTTTTCAATACTCCCTCTTAGTGAAAACCTTTCATGAACCTTCAGTGAACAACTATGAGGTAAGAAAAATGTGTGCAGTTGTAACGTAATCTGTTTCCCAGAGGAGAAGAGTCCTGGTCAGCAGCACTTAGTAGAGGCAGTGGTTCAGGGAGGGAAGGGTGCTGCGTCTGAGATTACGTAGGCAAAATGGTTCCCCCAGAGGCTGTGGATTCTGTCCTTCTTGGTTCTCTAGTCAGTAAGTCTCTCAGACCTTAGACTCCTTATCTGTAAGATTGCAGGTAACAATTCCTTAGGGGATGGTTTTAAGACTTAAGTGAGATGTCATAATCAAGAACTAAGTTCAGTGCCTAGCGTTGACGTAGGGCGCAGTAAATGGAATCTGGGTTACGTTTCATATTTATTGGCTACTTTTACAAAGTGGCCCAGGCTCTGTGCTATATGCCTGTGATAGAGAGAGATGAGGCACACCCGTGCCCTCACAGAGCTTTGGTCTAGTGCAGCGGTCGCCCACCGGTGGTCCATGGACCACTGGTGGTCCATGAGGTCTGAAAGGTTGGCGACCACTGGTCTAGAGAACAAGAAGCAAACTGCAGGTTATCTCAGGAAGACTCTTCCTGCTTCAGGCCCTCCTTGGCACTCCCGCCACTTCCTTGCCCATCTTACATCTTTTGCCAAGACCGAGAAAGGTCTTGGCATAGAGGCAGTTGTGTTTGTGGCATTCATCATTTTCCTCTGGGAACATGGTTCTGGACATTCCTTAGGTTCTGTAGTACTAACAACATACCAATGATACTAGTAATTCTGTAGTACTAATGCTGGACACACAGTGCAGTTTAGGTGCAGTTGGCTTTTTCAGGAGCCAACATTGGGGAATTAAGCAATGTGAAAATCATTGTTTTAACAGAAGAGCACATTGCATGTTATACAGCTCCCTTATAAATAAGCATTTGGAATGTCATTATTTATCAGCTAAATACTGTTTATAAGAATTTGAACTGATTTTTCTACTACTAAAATAAGCATTTCCTTCATTTGGATAATAGGTGGGTTTTTTTGTCTGATATGTGGATTTCTATTTTAAAAAATTGAGAAGTTCTATAAAAAAAAGTTTTGTTGAATACTTTAAATTTTCTAAAATGTTGGCAAGATTGTGAGAAAGAAATATTTATTGGTCATGTGTAGTTAAATCCCAAGGCATGGTTTCCAAAAAAAGTTAACTTTCCTCTCTAAACCTGTTTTTCATTTTTTAATATTGTAAAACATGATTTTTTATATGAGTATGTGTGTTTAAGTGGAAGTATTGATGAACATTAATGTAAAACATTTTTATTACCAGGTACACCTATGATAAAAACTATGGCAATGCTCTGGAAATATACTTAACATTAAGACATAAGGATGTTTTCCAGTTGATTCACAAGCATAATCTATTCAGCTCTATCAAGGATAAAATTGTTTTGTTAATGGATTTTGATTCTGAGGTAATGTTTTTTATTTTAATACTGATAATTTATTTTTACTCCTCCAAATTTTTAGTAACTAGACATCTATCCAAATGCTAGAGTCGTTAATAAATCACTAGCTTGGCTGTATGCTGATCGTGTTCAGAACACTCTGACTATCTCTATATGTGAGGTATTTTAGAAGTTGGCATTCAGAAATCCTTTATTTGATGTGGTTTTTCTGTGAAAGCAATCATAATTTGATGAAAACTTTTGAAATTGGGTGTGAAGTAAGTTTTTAGTAAAACAGGTCACATAATTCATAGAAATAAAGAAACTATATGCTTTGACTCATTCTTAATTGTATGTTCCAGAATTAAAATTTTAAGTAAAGTTTTATTTCGATCTATTTATTGTAGTTTTATTCCTTAGTATTTACAGATTTAGCTTGTGGAGTGTCCACTGGCCTCAGATGATGCTGAGGTCCAGGACATGTGGGATGTGTTATTTTATTGTAAGACAAATCTGAATAGTGGATTGCTTGACTGATGATGGCACCCAGCCTCCACAGTTCACAGTGGCTCTTGTAAAGTGATACAAACTCTGTGTGTGTGTGTGTGTGTGTGTGTGTGTGTGTGTATAAAAGAAAGCTAATGATAAGTTCTAGTGATTGAAATAAAGAGGCCCATAAACACAGTAGTTTTTATTCAGAAAATTGAAAATTTAGATAAATCAAACAGGAGAACCTTAAGGATCCAATAGGTTTACTTGGATTTTTTCAGTTTTATTTTGAAATGTGATGTATTTAGGGGTATTATATGCTATATTATGTATATTTGATTATATACATATGTTATACATATATTATGTGCTATTTATTAGTCTTCACAAACTTAAACTTAATTTAAATAGGTAAATATACTTCTTTTTTTTTGAAAGATGATTTTAGCCCATTTTTCATTCTGAATGAATCAAGTCTTTAGGGGACTGCAGATCTAAAAAGAATTAGTGCAGGTCCCAAGAAGTTCAGGTATAGAGGTTCTGCTTCTCTGGCAGAGATAATTAAGAGGATGAGGTGCTTACATAAAAAATATTACATTTGCCCATGTCCTTATGCCTCTTCATTCACCCATCCATGTGTCTCAAGAATCTAGTTTTGCAAATGTAGATGTAGAAAAAAAAATGAATGAGCTGAAACGAATTGCTATTCAAGAGTGTGAACCAAAATTAAGGAATCATAGAGTTTTCTAATTACAACATACCTGAAGGATAATCTCCAAATATCCTCATATTTTAGAAGAAAAAAACTGTCTGGAGCAGACAGGTAGGGAGTAGCAGAGGCAAGAACAGAACCTGGTATTCTGAGGCTCATTCTCGTGGGTCGTGGGGTCTTGTTGCAAACACTGTCTAATTTGTGTTTTGTGACTTTCAAAGGCAGTTAAAGTAAATTGTAAAAGTCCATAAGCCTTACATCACTTTCAGAGTGCAGGTATCTGACTTTTTCTGGCTCTTATCCTCTTCTCCACATAAGACCAGCTCCTCACATCTGTGAGATCTGTACAGGGACTTGGTCAGTAATCAGGTGGCCAGAAGAAAAGCTCATTTCTGTGGTACTGGGAACAGTACTTTCTCCATAACGACTGAGAGTCACATGAGAACTTCTGAAGATATCTGAGGGGTCAAGGAGGCTATAATATGTGTGTAGTCAAGATATTTTGTATTTGGTGAGTGATAATAAGATATCATTTCAGGAGTATGCAGAACACATAGACCTCAGGTTGAGGCCCATTTTAAAATGCATTCTTTTATAAATATATCACTTAACAGTGATTGTAAGGCTAAGGACCTCCTTACGTATGGCAAATAAGCCTTCTCCCTTTAACTGACAGCAAATACTATACATTGTGTTCTCTTCTTTTCTGGCGAATTTCAATGACTGTGGCTATTTTTTTTTTTAATTTCAGAAAGCTGTTGACATGCTTTTGGACAATGAAGATAAAATTTCAGTAAGTGTCTTTTATTTTATTTTATTTTATTTTATTTTTTTATATGTTAGTAGGTGAGTGTCTGGGACTGTTGTAACCAAGAAGAGAACAGATGTTTATCAGATAATTTTCCACCTATATTCCTGTCCTCATAACTCTGTGTTTAAAATTTTCCTTTTTCTCCAGATTAAAAAGGTAGTGGAAGAATTAGAAGACAGACCAGAATTACAGCATGTGGTGAGCATAACCATCATCTTCTTTTGCCCTTTAGATTGCGTAGTGGGCACATCACCTTTCAGTATTGGGGAGAGAATCCTGCAGTGAACTCTTCATGTTAATACTCAGATTGCAGGCTTGATGACAAACAGTGTTCTGTAATTATTAATGTTCAGCATGTGCTCTGAATCCAGGTTAGGGATTAATTACAGATCAGACACTTTCATTTGACTCACAAGTGATTTGTGATTTTAAAAAAGTTATATTTATTTTTGTGTTGATCAAACTGTGCCTGGGAGTAAGCACCTTCCTTCTATCATTGCTGTTTGGCATAATTATAGCATAAACTAGAGGCCCAGTGCATGGATTCGTGCACTGGTGGGGTCCCTTGGCCTGGCCTACGCCCTCTTGCAATCCAGGACCCTTTGGGGATGTCATAGGCCCAGTGCACGGATTCAGCCCGATCCCTGCAGGCCAGGCCGAGGGACCCCACTGGTGCATAAATCCGTGCACCAGGCCTCTAGTATGCATGTAAGATCTTTGGTTAATCTCTTCCTACCCTCCCCACTCCCCCCTTCCCTCTGAGATTCATCCGTCTGTTTCATATTTCTATGCCTGTTCATTGAGCATCTGCCCCCTGTTGGTCAGTGTGCATCACAGCTACCAGTCGAACAGTCACTTAGGCTTTTATATATAGACTAGAGGCCCGATGCATGAAATTCATGCAAGAGCCTTGGCCCCAGCCCCTGCCCACCGCCGCCACTGCCACGGCCCCCGCCTGCCACCGCTGCTGCTGGGGGCCTCTGCCACCTCTGCCTCGGCCCCCGCCTGCTGTGGCTTGGTCCAGAAGGAAGGACGTCCAGTCTAATTAGCATATTGTGCTTTTATTATTATAGATTACAACACCACAGAATGATCAAGGAACAGTCTTCTTTCTTCCCCCCTCACCTGACAGTAGTTAATCCCACTTTTCTGGAGTTGTCTTGGTGGTGGTGCTGTTAAGGCCCTCTGTTCTAGATCTTTGGGGGAATATCTTGTTTGTGTGCATTGCTGTCATCATGGGAGTAAAGCAGGAGTAGGTGTTTGCTGTGTCCTTTAAAAACTGTATAAGAAAAGGTTTCAGTGACAATAGGGATTATTCTGGTAGAGAGTGCTCTTGTATCTTAGCCCACCTTTTTGTACCCCAGGAGGAGGCTCTGGGAATAGAGTATTATAGTTTTGTGCAGGTGCTGTTGCTATATTGTTTGTGATTGGAAATCTCAAGATTGTCTGCTAACCCAAGCACGGTGGCACTGTGCTGGTCACCCTGGCATTTGTTTATAAAACAATGATTTCGGGCCTTCTTGTGCCATGAGGCAGGATTACAGGCGGTGGGTGCCCGTGTGACAGTGTAATTAGTGCAGTAGTGAAATGGTGGCCGATGTCACCCTAAAATGCTCATCTTCCTGTCAGGTAATGGGGTGTCTCTCTGCATTTGTTCTGGCTGATGTGACAGAGCCTTCCCTTCCTGCTTATGCCTCTGGGAAATAGCACTGCGTGTCCAGCTCACACGCTGAACCCAGCCGGGGCCAGTGGAGGGCAGTCGCCTCTGTCAGATGGCGTGGAGTTCTGACTGACTGCTCCCCCTTTCCTGCCTTCGGAAGATGCATTGGTTGGGGTTAGGCTCCTTTACTGACCCTACGCAACAGAGGATGTCAAAGGTCACCTAACTCACAGACAGCCCCAACTTCAGGGGCAGGTGGATGCTCTGTGCTTCTTTTGAACCAGTTCAAATGCACTTTACATGAATGGTGTGATGCAGTCTTTTAGCCTCCTGTGGGTTATGGGATGTTTGTTTACATTAACTAAACATTGAACATTGATTTCCAATTTCTGTGTGATGTATTGCTAGACTTAATCTTGCCTCTGAGTACCAAGTGAATTACTCATTTCCTTTGAAGTCCATTAACTCTTTTAGACAGCTAGGGAAAGTAGTCAGTTGAAAATTAGTTTAGAATACCTGTACTCTTCTTGATTCTTAGTTGTTATTTTTATCTTTGATGTCACCAGTACAGGCAGCATATCATTGCAAATACAGACTCTCAATAATCCTAACAGAGGAGATGTAGAAGGTATGAGAATTAATTGAGTGCTGACTGCTTGAATTTTTATGATCTAGAAAGACCACTAATCAAGGGTTTTATTTCTGCAGCAAAATAGATGATGATGACAATATTAACAACTATGGTTGACCCTTGAGCAATGCCAGCGTTAACCCACAGAGGTGAAAATTGTGTATAACTTTTGACTCTCCAAAAACTTAACTACAGTCACCCCTCTGTATCCTGGGGCGACTGGCTCCAAGACCCCCTGTGGTTATCAAAGTGTGTACATGCTCAAGCGCCTTTTATAAAATAGTGTAGAATAATGTATACACTCAGCCCTCCACATCATGGTTCCCCAGCTACAGATCAAAAATACTGTGTTTGATCTGTGGTTGGTTGAATCCCCAATGCAAAACTCCGGATACAGAGGGGTGACAGTATATTTATTGAAAAAAATTAACATGTAAGTGGACCCACACAGTTCAAATCCATATTGTTCAAGCGTCAACGTACCATCACTAGCACTTCTGTAGTGCTTAGTGTATGCCAGGCATGGATCTGAGTGACTTACAAATGGTAACTCATTCAAACCTCACAGCAGCCCAATGAGATTTTTGCAGGTAAAGAAACTCGGTCACAGAGAGATTAGTGACTTGCCCACTGGATAGCAAGTGGTAGAGCAAGGTCACTCTGGGCCAGAGAAAGTCAGTCTCCTTGTTCTGGCAAAGATATTTCTCTTTTACATTCAGATTTTTTATTCTTGTAAGCTGCTTTCCCTCAGCCTCACCACAGAAGCTGTTTAGAATAGAAAATTGGGATGTTAAACAGGTATTGCTTCTCTTATTTTAATATTCATGGTTTATCCCTTTGTTCTTTTTAGTATCTGCATAAGCTTTTCAAGAGAGACCATCATAAGGGGCAGCGCTACCATGAAAAACAGATCAGTCTTTATGCTGAATATGATCGACCGAACTTACTTCCATTTCTCCGAGACAGTACCCATTGCCCCCTCGAAAAGGTAAGTCACAGCTCCCCCACTCACACACTGCAGGTGAAGAAGTTGTCATTGTGGGTAAGCTGCTGGTTATTCTGCTCTTCCTGTCCCTGCTCATCCATCCCTCTTCCAGGGGAAGACTGTTGCTCTAAGCCAGGGGTCCTCAAACTTTTTAAACAGGGGGCCAGTTCACTGTCCCTCAGACCGTTGGAGGGCCGGACTATAGTTTAAAAAAAACTATGAACAAATTCCTATGCACACTGCACATATCTTATTTTGAAGTAAAAAAACAAAACGGGAACAAATACAATATTTGTATTTGCATGTGGCCCGCGGGCCGTAGTTTGAGGACCCCCGCTCTAAGCAGTAGGTTTGGCTGGGGCATTCTGATGAGAAATGGAGATCCTGTTGGATTAGATTTTGGTAAGAAGCCCAAGTATTTCTGTGCCAGGTTTAATTGGAATAAAGGATTAATCCAGGGCCTAGTCAGCCATAGAGCAAACACTGTGTCAGGAGTCTGAGTCAGTGTACCAGGATCAGCATGGACTCAGAGGCAGCCTGGGGGAGACACAGACTGTCCTGAGCCAGAAGCACTTGCTCTGCTCAGGACTCAAGGTTGATAACTCAGGCCCTACACCCTGCTGCCTTAGTCACCTTAAGTGTTTCTGTATTCCTCTCTCACTCTACAGTTCATTTCTCTAGCATACTGCATCCTATTATAATTATAATTATAATTATAATTGTAATTATAATTCTATTTTAGCCTTTTTCCCCAGTATCTTGTAAAGTCTTCAAGGATAAGGAGTTTTTCTCACTCATTTTGGTGAACCCACACCTGTTAGACACTTAATGTGTGTGGCATCATGAGCAAGTGCATAAATTAATACAAACAAGGTTCTAGTGAGGGATGAATAGGAACTAACAAGTTGAATGTTCCTGTAATAAATAAACAATAAATACTTCCTGTGCAGGTACTAGAAACTGGGCAATCTAAGGCCATAGGTATTGTTTCCCATGGTTCTTATAAAATCTGGAATGCTATCTAACATGTACAAGTGTCTTATTAAATAAATTCAGATGGCGAGGTAAAAAGTACTTTATAACCAGCAGTATGTATCGACAAAACAAAAAAAGTATTTGACCCAGCTTATGTGCACTCACAACCTCGTTTCTTCTTCAGCCCATTATGATTAAATGTATTGGATTTACTATAAACAGTTTCAGCTCAATGGATTTTCAAAATCTGTTGAAAAAAAAATATCTTGCCTGCATGTTAACTTAATTTATCAAAAACTTTAACATTTTATATTTTGGCCCTAAGACATTTTCTCAAAAAATACATTTGGAAATACATCGTCTTATTCTAAAAGTAAAAGCAAATGTTCTCCCTCTTTTCCAACTACAGAATCTATAATCTAGAAAAGGCTGGAAAATGCAAAGTTTGTAGATTTTCATTAAAGAAATTTAAAGACAAAATTAGATAAACTATGACAGACTCAAGGCTAGGTAGAAATCATTATTTAATTTATTATTGATAAGGTTCTTGTTAGTTACCCCAAACTATGTTCCTTACCATTGTACTACATCAGGAAAAGGAAAATTAAAATATTTTTGCAACATTTTTTACTCAATTTCTGTTATTCCTTTTACCTTTATTTTTACTACTACCAGTATTCCACTTTTACCTGTATGTCCTATTAGCTTTAAAAAAGAATCTTAGTTTCCAAACTCTTTCCTCTAGAGGGAGCACTATGGCCCAGGAACATTCAAGAATCTAAAATAAGGAGGCATGATTTTATATTGCACTGTGTCAAGAATAGAAAAATTATTTGAACCAGAAATACTTTTCTCAAAATTTCTAGAAATTATTCTAGAGTCTCTACATTCTCATATATGAGAAAGGATAATTTAAGATACTATTAGGAACATCAAACATTTAAAATTCTGTGATATTCAAATTTCAGAGACTCACATTATCTTTGAGCTTGGTGTCACACATCTGCTTGCATTCAAGAACCTTCTTGACTTCAAACTTGCCTTTAGGTATCATGTTGTACATGAATGATCATACTTGATAGTATCCTAAAAGCTTTCAGCAGTTTGATCCTGTAGAATGTTCTACAGTTGAATATTTGAAAAGTGGCTAGAGAGGAACTGAATGTTTAATATAATAGATTTCAGTAGCGACATGTAGAAAGTGGCTGCTGTCTGGGGTCGCTCGGGAGAGCCTCCGGACTGCGTGTGGTTCGAGACAAGCATATTGTCAAGCATTTGCATTTACTCAAGAAGAAGCGGGGGAGGTGGTTCTGTTTGAAACATCTGCTGGCACTTCAAAGTGTCAGTAAATTTCCAGGTACATAATTGATTTTTGGATACCTTCCAGTAAGAAACTACTTTAGGCAGCATATTCATCTTTATTCATATTGTCTTTGTCTGAGCATTCTACCTATCCAGTTGTGTTATTACCATTATCTGTTTACCTGTGAATGACACAGTCTCACTAAACCATAAACTGTCCATCTGCTTCTCCGTCTGCTAGCACAAATCTGGGCACTCACCTGGTTTCTCAATAATTTTTTTTTAAATAGTCCCAAGTCTTCTGACTTTAGATTTTTGCTTTTTCTCTTACTATTTAAAATTCTCACATGTGTATCCTGACTCTGTTCTACTATCATCCCAGAAGAGTTAAGAGTTGGTAAGAAAGTTCCGTTGTTTAGGATGATGATTTATAGGCATGACGGTATAGAGAGAGGTAAACCATCTTTTTAACCAAAATGAATGAGGAGTGCCGTGGCTGGGTGGCTCAGTTGGTTGGATCATCATCTCCTACACAGAAAAGGCTGCAAGTTCAATTCGTGATCAGGGTACATATCTAGGTAGCGGTTTTGATCTCCTGCCTGGGTGCATATGGGAGGCAATTGATCGAAGTCTCTCTCTCTTCCTCCCCACCCTCCCTTCCTCCCTTCTTCTCTCTCTAAAAATCAATAAAAAGATGAGGATTAAAAAAAAAAAGATGAATATGGAATTTCTAAGTGGTAGTTAGGATTAGACTCAGCCATGAGTGATAAAAGTTCCAAAGTAATAGTGGCTTAAACAGAGAAGCAGTTTAGTTCTCTGTTGCATGGAAGTCCTGGTGGAGTGTTCTGCTGGTGGTGCATGTCACAGGGTCCGAGACCCAGGCTCTTTTCTCTTGCTCCCCCACCTGGTATGACCTTGACCTTCTGATGTGAGATAGTAGCATCCATGTTCCCAGGATCGGATTGGATGAAAGGACTTAAAATGAGAGAGAGTTCACACGTGCTGCTTCTTAAAGAGCACCCCAGAAGCTTCCATGTTTCTGGTTCATCTTTGGGGAGGCTTGGAGATTTTTTTTTTTTTTAATTTTGGGCAGTTCCCCACCTGAAATCTTACTACTGTAGAAGAAATGAGTAAAAGACATTGGGGGACAACTAGTTATCTCTGCCATGTAACTTTTAAAGGAATCTTGTGAGAAATTGAATTAATAGTGTTTCCTCCTCTTTGTGGCCTTCAGGTCTTCTCATTTCCTCACTTAAATGATTTGTGTACTTTAAAATGCCATCCTAATTTCATTGCCATTCCACAGTAAGGTGTTATTTGTTTTTTTCCCTTTTGTATGTTTCATTTGGGTTTTCCCCCCCTACATCATTGATCTCTATGGTCAGCATTTTTTTCCTCCCTTTTAGTTGTTAATCTCCAATCATGGACATAGATTTAAATATATATTTTACTCAAAAATTTTTAAGTCAGAAATCCAAATGTCAAAACTAGCTCCTGCTGTCATTTCCCAAGATGGCCCATTGAGCTGAAAGAGCCAAAGAACTTAAGCTGTTCTTTCTACCTCCTTGGTTTTGTTTTTAAAGTAACCTTGGCTGGTTGTTTTTAACTGACTGCTCTAACTGTGCAACCCAGTAATCTTCCTCCTGAAACCTTTTCATTTATTGAAAAAATATTTATTGTACACCTGTGAGCCAGATGTGTGCAGGTGCAGTGAGAGTGAGTGCCTGGGATCTGGCGTGATGTGGGTCCAAGGAGGCTTTTATCTGAAGGACCTGCCAGGGGTGCAGAGTGGAGTGGGAGGGCAGCCCTCGAGGCCGAGGGGCCATGGTAGAGAGATGAGCAGGGTGTGAGGTGTTACTGCACAGAAAGGCAGGGCTTCCGAGGCCACAGTAAAGATTCTCAACTTTCAGCAGAGTAACAAAATAAGAAGGGTCCTTAGTAGGCATGTGAGTGAGGTTACAGTGAAGGCTCACGCATACTGCACCGGTTCAGATGCCCCTCTGAAGGGCCCCACAGGAACTCAGGTCCTGTATCGATGCGCATAGCCCTCCATTCATGCTCCCCTGGTCATGAGATTCTGTGTCGTCACTGCTCTGTCACACTCCCTGGTGGACTCGTGCTGCCTCCACTTGTACTGAGCCACCTCCATCTCCTCGTCTTTCTTTTACGTGTCATCACCATCATCAGCATTTGTATTTCTATCATCGTTGTATCTCCAGCCAATGACTCTCTAGTGCACAGCAGAGTATATAGTAAATTTGTGTCCATTCATTTAGATGATTGAATTGTTTATAAGCACATAGTGGTGGTGTTTTTTACACTCAAGGAAATGCTATCACCTATATAGTCCTTCATTTCTTCACTTGATCTCCTCCTTCTTGATTGTTAGATGTGTTTTTCTCTCACTTTTGACAAATCCTTGAACAGAGTTATTTTAAACCCTGAGAGCTGGCAATAGAAATATTCCCGGTACTTAGTTATTTATGTAACACATGTTTACTGAGCTGTGATGTGCGCTCAGTACTGAGGACGTGCACAGGGAGCAGCATCCTTTCATGCAGCTGCATCCCCGTGGAGGGAAACAGCTCAACCACGGACAGTGGATCAGCTGGGAATGGCAGTGCTGTGAAGGAACTAAGCAGCAGAAAGCAAGAAAGCTTGGTGGGAAGGGGCCTTTCAGCATCTTGCTTTCTGCCTTTACCCATGGAATGCTCTAAGTCAGTGATGGCGAACCTTTTGAGCTCGGCGTGTCAGCATTTTGAAAAACCCTAACTTAACTCTGGTGCTGTGCCACATATAGAAATGTTTTGATATTTGCAACCATAGTAAAACAAAGACTTATATTTTTGATATTTATTTTATATATTTAAATGCCATTTAACAAAGAAAAATCAACCAAAAAAATGAGTTTGCGTGTCACCTCTGACACTCGTGTCATAGGTTCGCCATGTCTCAAATATAGGGATGAGCAAAAGTCAGTTTACAGTTGTAACATAAATATATAATACAATAATGAGTAAACAATAATACAAGAATAAACTCTGCCGCCCAGTTGGTGTGGCTCAGAGGTTGAGCGTCAACCCATGAACCAGGAGGTCACAGTTCGATCCGGTCAGGACAATGGCTTGATCCCCAGTATGGGGTGTGCAGGAGGCAGCCAATCCCTAATTCTCTCTCATCATTGATGTTTCTATCTCTCCCTTTCCCTTCCTCTGTGTGAAAATCAATAAAAACATATCTTTTAAAAAAAGGTTAAACTCTGCTTTGCATATTCATAACTCTAAATCTACTTTTGCCCACACCTGGATGTTACCATTTGAATTGTATAGGGACCAGTACCTCTCTGAGACATAAATGGATCCAGACACCAGCAAACCTAAGGAGCATTGTGTTTTTGTTTGTTTGCTTTGTGTTTTTTTTTAAAGTGACGCAATGGAAAAATTCTCTCAAATTGTGTGTTTAAGTGACTCTATTAATATTTGTTCTTGTCTGGTAACCCATGGTAACATTTTTGTCCTGCTTTATTTGAAGGCTCTTGAGATCTGTCACCAGAGAAACTTTGTAGAAGAGACAGTTTATCTTCTAAGTAAGTAGTTTTCTCTCATTTTGTTCCCCATAAACTAAGAAACGGGGTGAAAATGTGATATAAATTGTCTAAGAATTGGCATAGGTTTTAGAGCAAAGTAATATAGAGGTTAAAACCTCTTTGTATAATAATTTAATACATGAAAAAGGAGGCTTCACAGCTCAATAGAGAATGAAGAGTTATTTAATAAATGCTGCTGCGGTATCATATTAGTATTGTGTAACAAACAAACACATCAGCTTATATTACCACCATCTTGATAGAAAATAAATAATGTTTATTTTCAAAAATCACACCCTAAATAATGGAGGAAATGCAATTGAATATCATAGTTTTCAAAAGAAAGGGAGAGTTTGTAATATGATCCAGCTGTCAGTTGTCCCTGGTCCTCTGGCTCCTATTTCCACCTTTCAGTTGTCTTAGAAGCAATAGAGAACTTACAAGGAAAGCATAGTATCCTTTTTAAGTTATAAAAACTTAAAAATCATATACACACTTTTAAAAATTAGCCATTTTTAAAGATATGAACTGTGGGAACATTTGTAGGAAAAGCAAACTGCTATAGAAAATATAACAAATGGGATGGAATTTTACTCACAGGCCAGCTGTTTGCTTTAATAATGGCTGCCCCGAGTGAGAAGGACTCAACATCCATTACTAGCTCTTGCGGCAGGCCAAGGGCAAGGATAAGGGCAATTGCCCACAGCCAGGCAGTGGCTGTACTTGCTCTGAGTAAAGCTTCCTACATGTATTATATTAAAAACTCATGGAGATTGATAATAAAACCATTAAAATGCCAGTAAATGAATGAACAAAGTGTATAAAGATAATCAAATTGAAGCAGAGTTGGTAAAGACTTATTTCGTGAGAGTTACTGAAAGGGTTTCCCCTGAACGGGGAAGAGAAGGAAATGAGGTCACTGTCTGATCATTGAGGTTGTGGTTGGCACACAGGGTGTTGGAAGAGCAATATGCAAAGCTGCTAAAGAGGCAGAATGACTCCAAGGCCTTTATTTATTTACTTACTCATTTTATTTATTTATTTTTATTGAATTTAATGGGGTGACATTTATCTTCTATATAATAAAAGCATAAGCCCGTTACGGTGGAACGACCAGAATGACCGGTCACTATGATGCACACTGACTAACAGGGGGCAGATGCTCAATGCAGGAGCTGCCCCCTGGTGGTCACTGCGCTCACACAGGGGGAGCGCCGCTCAGCCAGAAGCCCGGCTCACGGCTGGCGAACGCAGCAGCGTGGGCGGGAGCCTCTCCCACCTCTGTGGCAGCGCTAAGGAGCAGCGGTAAGGAGCAGTAGCAGGCAGGCAGTAAGGAGCGAAGGCTCCCGGACTGTGAGAGGGCACAGGCCGGTCTGAGGGACCCCCCCATCCCCAGTGCACACATTTTGTGCACTGGGCCTCTAGTATATAGCTAAGCCCAAGTGACAGTTACAGCGGAATGACCGGAACGACCGGTCACTATGATGCGCACTGACCACCAGGAGGCAGATGCTCAATGCCGGAGGAGGGGGAGGGGGGCTCAGCAAGGCCTGGAGGCACATGCTATGGCCCAGGGATCCCAGGAACCACAAGCCCAGAGCTTACTTTCCAATGAAAAAAAAAAAATCTTTTTTTGAAAAAAAGAAAAGCGGCCAGACACCGCTGCCCTGAGAAGAGCGGCTCCAGGAGGAAAAGGCCTCCCCAGGCCAAGCCCAGCCTGGCTGGGTGCAGCAGAGGACCATGCACTGACCATGGCAGCACCACCTTTCACTCCCTCCCCCCTCCCCCAACCCCCTCGGTCCCACTGCTCGCAGCAACTCACCGGAGGTGTGCAGGAAACCCCTTCGACTCCAAAGCTGGTTGTGCCGACAGCTGCTCCCCATCCTGCTCCATGGTGGACACAGTGCTGCCAGGCTGCTCTGTGTCAGCTCCAGCTTCCAGCTTCCTGCCCACCCCTGTGTATACTACATGCGCTTGGGGGCGTGGCTTCGGCCTCCCGGCCAATAGCACTGCAGCACAGCCAGAGTGTGGTAGGACACAGCCACCAGGCTGGCTGGGCATTGATTTGGCCGGGTGACTAATGTCCATGTCCAGTTACACTGAGTGTTTACATTTGTAGGGAAGCAGGGCAGCCCGCTCCTGCTGCCCGCGTCACCTTCTAGGCTAAGAAAGGCCCGCTGATCTCCGTGTTCCTCCTCCATCCGGAATCAAAACCTCTTGAGGATGAATGATCCCAGCGATGGTCCCAACACACGCTTGGTGTCTGTCGCAGACATTCCCAGTCTTTACAGCCCGCAGTGCCCTGCTCCACCTCCTCACCTTTCACTCCCTGAGGACCACCTTATGTTATCCTATTTGAAATGTGAGCAGTGCCCCCCTGTCCTTTTTTCTTTCAATAGCTCCCTTGCCCTACATTTCTTCCTCCAAAAACCTGGCATTTTAAATATATATATTTGATTTATTTCAGAGAGGGAAATAGAGATAGAAACATCAGTGATGATAGAGAATCATTGATCAGTTGCCTCCTGCAAGTTCCAAACTGGGGATTGAAACCCTGGCCAGCTGGCCGGTGGCAGCACAGTGGTGAGGGAAGGAGGAGCAGGGGAGGCAGGAAACTGTGCGGTGGCACGGCCCCGAGGGCGGCTGGCGTTCGTTGCTTCCACGCCCAGCCCGGCAAACCGTCGCCTCCTCTCCCGACCCCACGGGGGCCTTCGGGCCCCGATTGGCCCTGATTGCCAGCCAGGCCTAGGGATCCCACCTGTGCACAAATTTCGTGCACCGAGCCTCTAGGTAGTTAATAAAATTATATAAGTTTCAGGTGTACAATTCTATTATACATCATGTGTATATTGTGTTGTGTGTTAACCACCCCAAGTCAAGTCTCCTTCCATCACCATTTATTCCCTCTTACACCTTCCCCCAGCCCCTTCACTTCTGGTAATCACCATACTTATGAGGTTTTTGTGGGGTATTTTTTTTTAATTTTGTTTTCTTTTTTGTTTTTGCTTCATTTCTTCACTTTTTCTTACCCAACCCTTTAAAAGTCTTAATTGTATGTGAGTATGAGGGGTTCAAATACAGGCCTGTGAGAAGCAAGTCAGCAGCTGACAGACCTGGGTTTGGATTCCAGATCTGCTGTTTAGTAGAAACATTTCTGTGTCCTCTTCTATAAAATAGAAATATTAGTGTGACATATCTCATTGGACTTTAGTAATAATGAAATTATGTCATTCATGTGAAGCACTTAAATGAGTGCTCAGAACACAGTAGACACCTAGCAAATAGGAGACATTTATTTTATTATGTTATGCGCATGTCACATAGGAAAATATGCTTTTGTGTTAGCTTTAAAACTGGGTGAATAGATTAAGAGATATGCTATTTCTTTAACAATGTTTCATTAAAATGTCCTGAATGAAGTATTTCTCACATCTTTGCTAGGCCGAATGGGCAATAGCCGAAGTGCCCTGAAGATGATCATGGAGGAATTACATGATGTTGATAAAGCAATTGAATTTGCCAAGGAGCAAGACGATGCAGAGCTCTGGGAAGACCTGATTTTATATTCCATCGACAAACCACGTAAGCAGAAAAACCATCTGCGATCATAACTCTTCTCTCTCAATATAGCCAGTTATGTCTAGAGTAAGAATTATCTCAAGACACAGTAAGTTAAAAATATGGGCAAGTATCTATATAAAGATAGGCCAGGCTCACCGAAACGCTTTCCAATGCCAGTCCTGTGCAGAGCAGCCTGGAGTCCCATCACTCTGAGTTACCTGAATGTGGTAAGAGCAAGTGGCTCACCTGGTAATATTAACTTGTCCCCATGAAGCATATTTTTACCTACTGCACCAGGAATTTACCGATTGGCCCTCCGCTTGACCATCGTGTTGGGTCTCCCATCTTGGAAAGAAACAAAAGTAGTCACCTAACAATAACCCAAGTTCTTCTTTGAAGGAAAAAGAAATGATTCAGAAACTAGCAGCAGCAGTGGCTTAAAATCTCCTCCCTTCTCTTTATTTTTTGGTAGAAGACTTATCTATTTCAGAATTTTCAAGTTCTAGAAATTGCTGTTCTGATTGTCTTTTAAATATGAGGATAATGTTAGCATGACAAAGTAGTAGTTTAAGGATTTTAAAGGAAGCAAAGTGGGTGTAAATGTAACACATCATGGACTTGGGTCTGGCTTAGTTTTGAATTTGGGCTTAAAATTCGCTGGTTGTGTGATCCTGGATAGATTAATCACTTCATCTCTCGTTTCTGTAAAATAGGGACAAATAACACTCCTACCTTGCAGAATATTGGTGAGAAATGTATGATATTGAGCCATAGCAAAATCTCAATAAATATTTGTTGCACCCTGTTAACATCACAAATTATATTCTGAAGTAATCATTTGTTCTCTGTTTTAAATTCTCTATATTTAGCTGCTTCTTTATGTCATGAGGAAAGTAAAGGAAGATTAGTTCTTGAGAGTTTATAAATTCAAATTTGAAGGACATTTTTTTTCTTTGAGCTGTTTTTGGCTTAAAATTGCATTATGTACATTGCTTATATGTTAATTGCTTTCTGTGGTATTTTATAGCATTTATTACTGGCTTGTTAAACAATATTGGCACGCATGTTGACCCAATTCTACTGATTCACCGTATCAAGGAAGGAATGGAGATTCCCAATTTGAGAGATTCCTTGGTTAAAATTCTGCAAGACTACAATTTACAAGTAAGTATCCTTTTGTAGACAAATAAGTATACTGAGTGAGTTGACTGACTGAAGGATAAACATTTACAGGGTTTATTTTAAATATTAGTCAAATAATTCAATTTGATAGTTACAGTCTGTTTTGAACGGTTTACTTGGAAAATTGTTCAAATAGAGAAACTAGAAACATCACCCTTTATGGAAGCCATCTGATATTTAACCACCCCCAAGTTTCCTCTTATTGATGAACAGGTATTCTTACATTTGTGTGGTGAATCCAGCATGGCACTGGGGAGGGAGTAGTTACCGTGACCGTTAGATCAGACCACCCAAACCTTTTTTGAGTAGAATGAATATTATGTCCACTTGGGAGAATAAAAAATATTTTTCAAAGAGTTTGATAATTTCCTTGAAGCCACTTAGTAACCTATTGCCTAAAACATGTTAAATACAGGATTTTATTTAACCTTTTGTCTGTTTTCTAGACTAGTAACAATTTTATTATCTATAATAATTTAGAATTTGTTGTTTATTTTCATATAAAAAATTTATATGCTAATTTCATAGCATTCTAATCTTTTCTTTAAAAGGACTCTGTGATAATTAATATTTTTTAGAATGCTGGTAGCTTCCATAGAACTTAAAACTATTTAAAGCACGTTTCTTTAACAATTCAGACTACACTTTGCCTACTTTATTTTAAACTGAGCTTTTGTTAGAATATGGTTGAAATTGCTTTCCTGGACGCGTAGAGAATTTTTCAGGTAGAGCGGGAAGATAAGGTTGGGGTTGGGGGAAGAGAGGTGGTTATCTGGATAAATGAGGAGAGGGGAGATTCATGATGCGGATTTGTGGGGCCTGTAGTCACTATGAAGGGTGCAAGTGGGGTGCCTGCTGAATCCAGGTGGTGGCCTCAGTCAGAAAAGAGGCAGGGTGAGCCCTGCCAGTGTGGCTCAGTGGGATGGGTCTCATACTGGGCACCAGAAGGTTGCTGGCTCGATGATTCCCAGTCAGGGCACATGCTCAGGTTTCAGGCTCAGTCCCCGGTAGGGGGTGTGCAGGAGGCAGCTGATCGATGTTCTGCTCTCACAGGGATGTTTCTCTTTCTCTCTTCCTCTCTCTCTAAAAATCAATAAAAATATTTAAAAGGAAAAAAAGAGGCATGGTGAGAAGGAGAAAACATTGAGAAAGATTGATGTGGGAAATGTAAAGGAGTGACAGAGCTGGAGGGACAGGAGCCAGGGAGTGGGATATTGTTACATTAAGTTTCCAAAGGAGTCATTGTGAACATGTTCAAAAAGTGGGGTGAAGGTAGAGGTCATTGAAGTGGAATTAGTGAAGAAAATGTGAGAGCACATTGAGAAAGGGGAGCAGGGGGGTGTCAGCCAAGTCCCATCATTCTTAGTGATCGGGGAGGGTAGTCTCGCAGCTACAGGTGACTGGTATTACTGGGCAACACAACTTTAAAGGAGAAGAGGTTTCTTGAAGGTGGGATATGAGAAAACAAGGAGCCTTCACTCAGGAGGGCTTGTGGGAAATCAGGGTCCTGGGAGAAAAATGGATTAAGACAAAGGGGTAGAGGGCCTGTTCTGCAAAAAAACTCCAAGATATACAGGTATTTATTTATTTGGAGGTTTGCAGATGACCCAATAGTACAAGGTATGCTAGTAACAAATTGATTGTACAGGCTACAACTGGTTGTCTTGAAAATGATGAAGACAAAGGATACAGGTAATGTTAAATAAAACATAGAATTTAGAAAAACTTAGAATTATGGAGGGAAATGTAAAATTAAGAAAACAAGTGGTAGAGAAGGATGTGGAAAGCAGTTGGCCCATTGATTTGAATAACCTTGAAAAAATGATGGAAAGTCCTATAAGGAAAATTAATGCCTGAAAGATATTATTGTACTTGGTAAACAATGCCTACAAATATTTTTTGAGATGGGAACTGATGCCATTATGAAGTTGAGGAAAGAAAAGATTAGACCAGGGGTGGGCAAACTTTTTGACTCGAGGGCCACAATGGGTTCTTAAACTGGACCGGAGGGCCGGAACAAAAGCATGGATGGAGTGTTTGTGTGAACTAATATAAATTCAAAGTAAACATCATTACATAAAAGGGTACGGTCTTTTTTTTTTAGTTTTATTCATTTCAAATGGGCCGGATCCGGCCCACGGGCCGTAGTTTGCCCACGGCTGGATTAGACACTTGGCTTGGTGAAACTCTAATATGAGATATAGATTACAAAGCAGAGATTAATAACGATGTTGTCTTATTGACCAAGTGGAGACATTTTCTAGATGACACAGTAAAGGAGTTCCAAACTGATTTTAATTTCTGAAAGTAATATCAGAGGCTACCCTACACGAGGATAAAATAGGAAACCAAGATAAAACAGGAGGAAATAGGCAAGATTTTGCTGAGCAGAGAATAACTTGATCTTTGAAAGGCCAGTAGGCATCCTTTGGAAAACAAAGACTACCTTTGGGGGAGAGAGATGATAGGTCCTTAAAACTTCTTCTCAGCTTAACTTATGTAGCCTATAAATACTATGAAAAATGTCACAAAATGTATTTGCAAATTCTGTAAAGTCTGAGAAGATATGGGGAAACAGCCAACATAACCATAAAAAAAGAAAGTCCTTGTAGACCTAATTAAATTTTTAACATCTAAAGTCAATAAGAAATAAAAGTTCATTTGACCAAATGTCAAGGTCAATGATAAAGACTAAGATTTTAAGAATTCAAGTATAATAGATTTAAAAGAGTAATAGATGTAATCTATGTTGATAGGTATTTGCTTTGCTTAACATGTTCAACAGTATATAAACTAGAAATTTATTTTTCTAAACCAGAGAAGCTTTAGCTTTTGGGATACATGATAGACTAAATTGAATACTCCTTTATTGTTAAAAAAGAATGTTAACTAGGATATTAAAAGATAATTTATTTCCATTTCATAGCTGATCCCAACAGATATGAACAGGTGCCAGGAAACACTGAGAACAAACCCAAAGTAGAAAGGGGATGTTGTTGCTATGGTAGCCCTCTGGAGTAGCAGACACAGCTTCTAGATTATGGGCTTCTTATACCTATGCTAGTGACCCGGTGCACGGATTCGTGCACAGTGAAAGGAAATTAATTAGAAGGTGGCCGGTGGGATGGGACTTGGCGAGAAGGGCCAGACACACCCTGGAGCCAACCTCCCGTGGTCCCTCCCCAGCTCCAATCATGCACTGGTGGGGTCCCTTGGCCTGGCCTGTGCCCTCTCGCAATCCAGGACCCCTCAGGGGATAGTTATATATAAAAAGTAAAAAGCTAAGATTATCCAAGAAGAATAAGGAAAGTAGATTTATCAGATATCAAAGCTTAATATGTGGAAATGTAAAATGGTATAACCACTACTTGACAGTTACTTAAAAAATTAAACATCTACTCCATGACATAGCAATTTCACTACTAACTGTTTACTCTAAAGGTAAGAAGCAGGTCCACAAAAGATCTGTGCAAGAATGTTCTTTGTAGCTTTATCCTTAATAAAGTCTAGACTGCCAGGCCTCCCCTTCTCCTGTATTATTCATGCAATAGACTTAACACATCCACCTAGCTCTTTCTGAAACATTTTACCAAACATACAGTAATTGACACTTTTCCCTAAAATTTTATTTGGGTGTTCGAGGCTAAGGAGCTTTATATTGTTTGCTTATAAATTTTCTTAAAGTTTACTTCCATGAGTATTTCTTAGCTATCTTTCTTACTGTATTTGTTATTTTTTCTGCTTTAATGATGTCAAAGTTTTAATGTCTTTTTTTAAATGAATCAAAAAAATTCAACCCAGTGCCTCAGTTAATGTAGAAATAGTGTTACCATTGGTTATTTCCTGCTCACCGATACTGGAAATGGCGGGTGTAAAACTTTAATCTGGACATCAGGTTTGTTTTCTTGAATATTAGCCTTCATATAATTAGGGAAAAGCCCTCTGGCTGCATTCACCCAACGCCAGAGCTCTGTGGGGTTTGAGAGGAGCACCTGGTATTGCAGACGACTGGGGATGGAGGACCAAGTCGGTCACTCCCTCCTTCCCTTCCCTGGTGGCCTGAAAACAAGAAAGCAAAACGCTGTGGCGCAGAGCTGGACCGCAGTGAGGCGGCAATGTCATCATCGTGTGGGTGTCCACAGCAGCGCATGGAACGTGCACAGAAGCACTTTGGGAAGCCACAGGCACTGCACCAGACTCTCTGCCCTTCCGGCCTTGAGTGTCTCCCTCTTTGAAAAGCAGCGAGCTTTTGTAAAAGTGAGAACACTTCACACAGCCTCTCAATTTCTAATAAAATACCTAAGAAAACTCAGAAAAGGGCGGAAACTCACACTGTCCAGCAGAATGGGTTTGAAAGGTCAGGTAGGTTGCCTCTTACCTGCTTAAAAGCAGGTGGGCAGTTCTGTCTTCCCAGCTCTGAAACAAAGTCACTGTCAATCAGAACGGGCATCTGACCTCTGCTGCCTGCATCCTCACTTCGGAGGCTGCTGAAGGCTTAGCTCTGTAATTCTCCAGGCAGAGAGAGGGGAAATAAGCCTGTGACTAACAGGAAAAATGCATAAGCAAAGAGTACAGCACTGGGAAGAAGGGGAGAAAGTGAGTCTTGTGACAGAATATTTAATATCTGTGGTTGGTTTTCAGTTGCCAGCCTTTTCAGAATCACCAAATTTGAGGATTAATATAATCAATTACACTTACACATCACATTAATTGCTAAATGGTTTGCACCCTGAAGGGGGTTTAAGGACAGAGATCACATCTGTTTAATTTATTGCTCCATTTCTTCTGCCTAATATATAGTAGAGACTCAGTACAGTGAAATATTTGTGCAGTAAGGAGATGGATTTATGAAATAAATTATTTTGGAATAGCAGGTTTTCCATCCTGGGCAAAGACCTAGGGCTTAGAATGACCAAGTCACGTAGGGGCCAAACTCTGCCAGAGAGTCTGTATTGGGAAGACCTATAAGACAACAGTAGGGGTAGTTAATAGAGGGCCTTCTGCACCAGACTTTGGCTTGGTATTTCCTTTCACGAGCTCTACAGGCACCACTGTAGGTTCATAAGAAAAATTGCCGTCATGACTGAGTGGAGGCTGGAAAGGTGGGTCTGGCAGTGGCCTGGAGGGAAAAGGGTACTGAGAGCAGGGAGCCAGTGGGTGCCTCTTTGAAGTATTTTAAAGAAACCGATTTTCTGAATCCCCGGTAAGAGCCCCCTCTCCCCCAACTGTAGAGTCTTTTTAAGATGCCATTTCTTTTATAATGTGCGCCTTAGATTCTGCTTCGTGAAGGCTGCAAGAAGATTCTCGTGGCGGACTCTCTGTCTTTACTGAAGAAAATGCATCGAACTCAAATGAAAGGCATTCTGGTCGATGGTGGGTAAAATGAAGTGACCATAGTGGAACTGTATGCCTCCCTTGGGGAAGAGACAGAGCAAGAAACATTGTGTAACCTCACGTGTGTGTGCTTCCTTGCAGAGGAGAACATCTGTGAATCGTGCCTGTCCCCTATTCTTCCATCAGGTGAGATTTTTAGGAGGGAAAGGAAATCCCCAAGTATGTGTTCATAATGAGTGGAATTTTTATAAGATTATATAGCTTTCAGGATAATCAAGTTTAGAGATTTTCAGCCCACAACTCTACTCAGTTGCATGCTGATGGTGCCATTCTCAAATTGTGGAGTAAATTGGCCTCGCCTGACAGGCTTGTAAAACCACCATGCGGGTCTTACCCACCGAGGTTCTGATTCAGTAGTTCCAGGGTATGACATAAGAATTTGCATTTCTAACAAGCTCCCAGGTGATGTTGATGCTACTGGTTCAGGAGCCATACTTTGAGAAGCACTGCTCTAGAATAAAACAAAATAAAATGAAGACTTCCCATCAGGTGTTTAAGTTCCAAGGTTGAAGAACCATGTGTGGATGTGGGACATTTTCTTATAGGCAGCTTTCCCTTTCCTTTAAATTGTTTTTCTTCTGACCCATTCTATACTACAAAGCTACAATAATCAAAAAAGTGTGGTATTGGCATAAGAACAGATATATAGATCAGTGGAATAAGATAGAGATCCCAGAAATAAACTCTTGCTTATATGGTCAATTAGTCTGTGACAAAGGAAGCAAAAATATACAATGGGGTAAAGACAGTCTCTTGAATAAGTAGTGGTGGGGGAAACTAACAAGCAAAACAATGAAATTGGACCACATATAAAAATAAACTCCATGTGGATTAAAGACTTAAAAGTGCTGATACCATTAAACTCCTAGAAGAAAACATAGGTAGCACACTCTTTAACATCACTCTTAGCAATATCTTGTGGGATGTGTCTCCTCCAGCAAGAGCAACAAAAGAAAATATTAACAAACGGGACTATATCAAACTGAAAATTTTTTGCACAGCGAAGGAAACTCCAACAAAATAAAAAGACAGCCTACTGAATTGGAGAAGATATTCGCAAATGATACATCCAATAAAGGGTTCATATCTAAAATATATAAGGAACTCATACAACTTAACACTAAGAAAACCAAACCATCTGATTAAAAAATGGGCAGAGGTCCTGGCCAGTGTGGCTCAGTTGGTTGAGCATCTTTCCATGCACAAAAGGTCACTGGTTCAATTCCCGGTCAGGCCACATGCCCACCTTGCAGGTTCGATCCCCATTCGGGGTGCATACGAGAGGTAACTGGTCAGTGTTTCTCTCATATTGATACTTCTCTCACTCTCCTACCTTTGTCTCTACCTAAAATATCAATAAAAACATTTTTTTAGCCCTGACCGGTTTGGCTCAGTGGATAGAGCGTCAGCCTGCGGACTGAAGGGTCCCAGGTTCGATTCTAGTCAAGGGTATGTACCTTGGTGGCAGGCACATCCCTAGTAGGGGGTGTACAGGAGGCAGCTAATCGATGTTTCTCTCTCATCGATGTTTCTAACTCTCTATCCCTCTCCCTTCCTTTCTGTAAAAAATCAATAAAACATATATTTTTTAAAAACAAACATTTTTAAAATGGGCAAGAGACCTGAATAGACATTTCTCCTAAGAAGACATACAGATGGCCAACAGAAATATGAAGAGATACTGAAAATCACTAATTATCAGGGAGATGTAAATTAAAACCACAGTGGGATATCATCTCACATATATCAGGATGGCTGTCTTTAAATAATCAACAAGTAACAAGTGTTGGCGAAGATGTGGAGAAAAGGGAACCCTTGTGCACTTTTGGGATTATAAATTGGTGCAGCCACTATGGAAAAAGAATGGAGATTCCTCAAAAACATTAAAAATAGAGCTGCCAAATGACCCAGCAATTCCACTTGTCTGTATTGATCTGAAAAAAACAAAACAAAACAAAAACATTAATTCAAAAAGATATATGCACCCCTATGTTCATTGCAGCATTATTGACAGTAGCCAAGATATGGAAGCTACATGTCCATCAATAGATAGATAGATAGATAGATAGATACACATATATATATATATAATGCAATATGACTCAGCCATAAAAAGGAATGAAATCTTTCCATTTGTTACAACATGGATAATTAGAGGGTATTATGCTAAATGAAGTAAATCAGAAAGAAAGAAAAATGCCATATGATTTCACTTATATGTGGAGTCTTAAAAAAAACACACACACAAACAGATGAATGAACAAAACAGACAGATCTATACATATACAGGGAGAAAAAGCTGATGGTTGCCAAAGGGAAGGGGGATTGTAGGGTAGGGCAAAAAGAAGAAGACTGGTTTTAAAGCCTCTGACCTGCTTGTTGCATTGAGTCCTTCTCCTTTCCTGTCCTCTACCCCCAGATGCAGCCAAGCCCTTCAGTATGGTGGTCTTCCATTGCCGGCATATGTTCCACAAGGAGTGCCTGCCTGTGCCCAGCATGGTGAGTGGGCAGCTAGGCCACCATCAGCTAAAAAGAAAGGGATGCAGTCAGAGGGACGTGCTCAACATTCTAGCCTGTCATTGTATGGCTCTGTGCGTTCTCAACGTTACAATATAGTTTTATATCACATAAGAAAAATTAATTCATCTAATTCTCAAATGTAAAAATGTTTAGAATACTATACTGAACGTTATAAAATCATATTCATTTCAGTGAATTTGTTCAGGTAAAACTGATGACTGTTGAGCTATAGAGCTATGGACACGTGAGATACAGTGAGAACCATTTTATGTCTTGTACAACTTTCTCAACCTGATTTCAGCACCATGACGCTGCTTTTCTTAGTGTCAAGTCACATTCCTCTGTCAGATTACACTTGTTTTGCTGTTCTAGACGGAATCCCATGTGAACCAGCAATAATATACAGGAAAAGGGAGTGGCATTTCATAGTGTCCCGCTGCCCCCTGACTGATTCTCCCATAATACTTCTGAATATGAAAGTAGAAAGATAAGATAGATAGATATATATATATATTTAATCTGTGTTTTTTTATTACATTTTAGACCTCTCCAGCGCAGTTCTGCAACATCTGCAGTGCTAAGCACCGGGGACCAGGAAGTGCCATTTTGGAGATGAAAAAATAGCTATGTTCTGTTTGTCAGTCTCTTTCTCACCACTCTTTTGAAGATGATTTTTTCAACAACAGAAGCATTTGTTGATACCAGTGCTGTTAAGAGTTTTGTACATGTTTATGCTATGCTCAAAAAAACTTTCATCTTCACTTGTCTACTAGAGTTTTCTCTTTGCATTTGCAGTTGATAAAGATGTTAGGTTTTTTCCCCCATCCATGCCTTGAAATATTTGGGTCCATGGTTAATATTTCATCATTTATTTGTTTAGCTCATTCTTTGTTTAGGAATGGAAATGTAAGTGTGGGCGTTGGAAATGAAGTTTTAGGTCCTAGTAAAACTGCCTCCAGCTGTCTGAGCATCGCCGTGTGGCTGTCCAGCCAGCTCCGGCCACATTGGGCCTTGTTCTGCCTGCTCTGCAATTCTTTCGTTCTGGATCTGGATTTTTTTTATGTCGTCCATTGTGGTTATTTTCTTAGTAGGTATTTAATGAAACATTGTGCAAATTGTCACTTATGCAGTGATGTCTGGGTGACACGAGCAGGTGACATCATGCAATGTCATATTGACTGATCACATGTTCTGTGTGTCCCAATAACTAGCAGAGTCTGGCCCTGGCAGGCACTGAGCATCTGTTAATTGAATAAATGTCAGCTCGACCCACGTGAAAGCCTCACCTTTATTGGGTTGAACAGCTTCGGTCAAGAATTCTGGCACCCTCAGAAGGAATGGAAGAGAATTTGAGCACCTTAGAGTGACGGGCTATGGTTAGTTTGTGACAGGGAGGAAAGCATGATACTGTAGAATCTGAAGGATTCTCAGGAGAAATGGGACTGATGCCTCGGGATGGGCTCAATGGTGATTTTATTCTCTGGAGCCTCCTCTGCCCTCTTAGAACAGAAAAAGCATAAGAAAGAGGGAGAGAACTCAACCATGTGACTGTATTTTCTGTTTATTGGCTTCATCCATCTTGGGATGTGTTGGCATTCTCTACTGGGTATGAAAATGTGAAAAGCATATACGCACTGCCCCCACTCTCTTAGTCCATGAACAGGAATAAATGCAGCTTTCCGCTTCTATCTTTTGGGGAGAGGGCAGGATTCTAATGAGTACTGAGCACATACCAACCCCGAAACTGGTACCGTCATTCCCCTGAGCAACATCTCACTTCATTCTCATGGTACCCCAAGAAGAATATATTGTATCCCTCAGTTTACTGATGAAGAGACCAAAATGTAGAGATGTTAACACAGTGGCAGAGTGACTGCCTAACTTCAGAACACAGGGGTCTGCTTTAAGAAATCACAGGGCCAGGTTCAGAGGAAATGCACAGTTCATCTCATTGCATGGGAGTTAAACAGAATATTCTCTATTAGACAACAGACTTTCCAATAGGCTTAAGTATTTAGAACTGGAAGGTTCTTAATTGTTAGTGAATGTAACCCTCAGTCCTCTCATATTTCCTTATTCCGAGAGAGAGAAACATCAATGATGAGAGAGAATCATTGATTGGCTGCCTCCTGCATGCCCCCTACTAAGGATCAAGCCCGCAATCCGGGCATGTGCCCTGACCGGGAATCAAACTGTGGCCTCCTGGTTCATAGGTCGACGCTCAACCACTGAGCCACACTGGCCGATCTGGCTTACTATTTTGGTGTCACTACAAGCTCCTTTCTCCAATCCCTCTCCACCTCCCCCTTCCTAGTAAGATCCATTTGTCTCTCCCATCAGACCATTTTGTAGCTTTCTTTTATTTTTTGCCAGATTAGCCAACATTTCCTTTTTTTCTTGTTATTTTAATTTACTTGTTGTTGTTAATCCTCACCTGAGGATATTCTTTCCATTGATTTTTAGAGAGAAAGAGAGAAACATCAATGTGAGTGAGACACATTGATTGGTTGGCTCCTGCACACACCCCTACCAGGGCCGGGGATCAAACTTGCAACCCTGGTACAGTGTGGGGGGCAGGTGCTCTAACCACTTAGCACGCTAGCCAGGGCCCAACAATTCTTGTAGTTTTCTAAAAAGGAAAATGAATATGAGTATGTTTCATATATGTTATAGGCTAACTGTTTTCCCCCAAAATTTATACGTTGAAGTCCTAATCCCCAGTACCTCTGAATATGACAGTATTTGGAGATCAGGTCCCTGAAGGTAATTAAGGTAAAATAAAGTCACCTGGGTGAGCCCTAATCCAATATGACTGGTATCTTTATAAGAGGAGGAAATTTGGTTGGACACAGACCTGCGCATGCACAGAGGAAAGCCCGTGGGAGGACACAGTGAGAAGGTGGCCATCTGCAAGCTGAAGAGAGAGGCCTCAAAAGACATAAAACCTGAGGGAACCTTGTTCTTGGACTTTCAGTTTCCAGATTTGTGAGGAAATGCATTTCTATTGTGTGAGCCATCCATTGTGTGGTCTTCTGTCAGTGTACCCCAAGCAAACGAATACAACATCATTCCTTGTTGCATAAACGGACGCTGTCTCAGCCACGGCGACATGCGACATGCTGCCGCTCTCTGTCCGAGCGGCCACTGCCTGCACTTCTGAAAAACACCACGCCCGCCACTGAGCCCACGCACACGCTGCGTCTCTTCCCACAATGCCAGATGTCTCCATCATTTCTCTAAGTATTACTTAACATGCTTTCTCTCAGATTCTTTGGTGCCAGGCTTCCAAATGTATCGATGAGACTATAGCAGGAACTGTCTGTTTATGTAAAACAATGTGGGAAGACTCAGGAACATAAATTTCTAATTCCACAAATCCTAGGAGAGGTGCTCTTAAGAGCTCGGTAAAATATTTGTAGATAATGTGTTACTCTAATTTGAAGTTCATTTTAACATAGGTAGCTTTTTTAAGATTCTTTTTGACTTCAAGAAGCACAGAACCTAAGTCTGTGCTTGTGCTAAGATTTAGGTTCAAAATATGTAGTTTCACCTGTACAAACATTCAGTACTATGACCACCTTAGTCAGGACTTAGCTGCACGTGAGAGAAGCACAATTCACACTAGGCTTGGGCAGAATGGAGAGTTTATTGTGAGGCCCCAGGACTGGGAGGCTCATGTGCTGGGCAGCAGGGTCTCTGAAAAAGAGAACCTCAGGCAACCTGAGAAGACAAAGCTGACTGCCTGGGGGAGGTGGCTCCACAATCCACTTCCCCTCTGCGCTCCAGAGGAACAGACTGATGAGCCTAAGAGAACCGACGGCAGAATTTGAGCAACACCTAAGCTGCATTCTCACATAGTGCTTCTCGGCTGTGAATGCTGTCAGCTTCAGAGTGTGTGTGTGTGTGGGGGGGGGGGGGGCGGGGGGGAGGCACTCTCCTCCATGAGTAAGGAGGTCTGAGAAAGTGGTGACAAGCAGGAATAGGGAGATACTCTCCCAGGGCCTCCTCGCTAACTCCTACGTATCCTTCAGCTTCAACCTCGCTTCCCTAGAGTAGCCTTCTCTGCCTTTCCAGATAAGGCTAGCTTCCCTGTGAGGTGTCTCTATAGCAACCTAGATGTTTCCAATACTCTTGAATTCTTGCAATTATTTAATTTTTCATTTGATTCCCACTAGACTATTAATTCCCAGATAGCAAGGAGTGACAATTCTATGTCCCTAGTGCCTAGTTATGCACCTGGGATTAATGTAAAAAAACATTCAAATCTATGTTCACTGAGCAGTAGGATAACAGTAGAGTTAATTCTGCATCTACTGTAGTCGACTCAGGCCCAAATCTAGTAGCTGAAGGCAAGACATGTTAGCCCCTGTAAAAGTCTAATCTTGGGCCGATCCTCATTCAGCCTGCCCTCTTCTCTGTTCAAGTGGTCACTGTGGTTCAAGATAGTCCAAAAATTCAGGCACGATCCTCTGTGCTGTGATGAAGGAGGTGGAGGAGAAAGAGCAGGAGGGGGAGGAAAAAAGGAGAGGAAGATGGAAAAAGAACAGGAAATCATACCAGCCTTAGAATTGGGAGGTCCCGGAGTTCTACAGTGTACAGTGAAGAGAACAGCAGCTGGTGAACTGTAATACTTTGATAATAGAGCAGTTGTGTTAAAATCGCCATTTTCCTGAGCCTTTGGCTTTTAGGTCCAGAATAAGAATTCGCCTTCCCCTTTCTGTGCTCACCCAGCAGCTTGCACATTTCTCTGCCACAACATATCCTAGTTATCAAAGGGTCCATCTGCTCAACTAGATGGGGATGCTGGAAGGCAAAGTCTATGTTTTCTTCATATACATACCTCAGGGCCTATGGAAAGGGGTTGCCACACCTTCCAGACTTATTGTTTTACAGATACACTGTAGATGGACAAGAACATCCTGAAGAGGACAGTGGTACCCAAGACAGCTGGGTGTAGCTGACTTTAGATGACCAGTTATTCAAGGTTGTACCCTCAATACATAATGAGAATGTTCCTTCACATTCAGTTCTATTTTCCAGGCACATGTATTCTCTCCTGAAATTGTTACAATAAGTCCATGAGATAAGTGCTGTTATCTTCCTTTTATAAAAATAGTGGCTAAGACCCAAAGAGGCAGAAATGCCGCTCAAGTTGGAAAGTGTCAGTCAGTTGTAAGTGGGTCTCTGACTCTGTGCCAGTCCAGCCTCTAGATTTTTATTCTATTTTATTTTTAAATCTCCGTCAACATGCCATCCTGTCACAGGAATAAAATGAAGAATGAAACCTAAAGAGTGTTCTGTACCTCAACTAAAAAAGTACCTCTCACCTGAGGATATCTTTTTATTGCTTTTTGGAGAGGAAGAGGAGAGAGAGCGAGAGCGAGAGCGAGAGAGAGAGAGAGAGAGAGAGAGAGAGAGAGAGAGACGAGAGAGAAGAGAAGAGAAGAGAAGAGAAGAGAAGAGAAGAGAAGAGAAGAGAAGAGAAGAGAAGAGAAGAAGAGAAAGAAGAGAGAAGAGAAGAGAGAGAAACTTCGATGTGAGAGAAATATGGATTGGTTGCCTCCCGTATGTGCCCCAACTGGAGATCGAACTCAGGTATGTACCCTGACTGGGAATCGTACTTGCAACCTTTTGGTGTACAGGACAATGCTCCAACCAACTGAGCCACCTTGCTAAGGCCTAACAAAGTATTTTAAATACAGTAGGTTCTGAATTTATATTTGACTTAAATGCTCCCACGGGGTGCTGGAACAACTTTGCTAAGGGTTGTCACTCTCTAGTCCTCTTATCTTGCTAACCAAATCCAGAGCCAGGCCATGGAAGAATTATTCTACTTCATGGTTATCCAAAAAGTGCTCATGAAATTAGCAGTTTCCCACGGGACAACATTTTATTTGATGCACAATATGGCAGACCCACCAAGGAACTCAACTGCTTGGTTTTTAGCTTGCTTTCTTCTTTACACCTCAACAGCAGCCTCAGTCCTGTCTGAAATATCTTTGATTCTTTGCCAAATAACCTTTAAATGACCTTGTAGTAAAGGCTGCACCCTTAGTAGATAGGAAGGGTACTTCAAGATCACTGGAACATCATGGATTGTACTTTTCCCCCAAAAGTGCCTATAATTTCTTATATTCAATTGATATAGAAAAATGAGCTTAATAACCTCAGCAGCATGGTACTGGCAGTAGCCACAGGTAAGAGTTTATGAATATAATTTTTCCTTGAGGCCAAGAAAATAATGGAAACTTTATTTTCTCGGTAACAAATGGTGATGTTCCTGAATGGAAAAGACATACTAACCTCAAAAGACTTAGCTAAAGTATTTCCTAGAAATGCATTCAGAGTTCATCTGAGGCACAGCTCAGAGAAAGAGAGCCCTCTCCCAATAGTTGCAGAAAATTCTCTATATTAAGGGTGATTGGCCCAAACTGGTTCATACACATACCCTTGGAGCAGGGGTCCTCAAACTACGGCCCGCGGGCCACATGCAGATACAAATATTGTATTTGTTCCCATTTTGTTTTTTTACTTCAAAATAAGATATGTGCAGTGTGCACAGGAATTTGTTCATAGTTTTTTTTTTAACTATAGTCTGGCCCTCCAACGGTCTGAGGGACAGTGAACTGGCCCCCTGTTTAAAAAGTTTGAGGACCCCTGGGATAAAAGGCAGTCCCATCCTGACCACACAGATTGGCATTGAGAGTGGGGAGGAGGCTGAAGTTAGAAGGAAGCATTCAAGTGAATACACTTTTTTAATACTAGTACATTAAATAACTCATATAAACCTATTAAAACTAAACCTGCCCGAAATTTCCACAGTCTACATCCTCACACATAAGACTACTGTGCTCAATGTAGTGTCCTAGGAGCAGGGTTAAGATAAAAGTTGATAGCTCATGGACACAGAGAATAGACATATATATATATATATATATATATATATATATATATATATATATATATATATCTTTGTTGCATGATATCCTTACAATAAATCCTCAGCACAAAATATGCTCATTTTTAAGATTTTTGAAACATATTATCAAATTGCCTCCCAGAAAGACTCTATTCATCTATACAGTCACCAGCAGTGTCTGAGAGCATGAGCGTAATCCTCAGTGGTGAGTGGGCTGGAACAGAAAACCGATTGGTTTGGAAAGGTCAGGGAAGCTCTTTGGAATCCAGAGATGTCAGAGAGGCCGGAAGAAGGCTTGGGGAGATGGGCAGGAAGGTGAGTCAGGGAGAGCGGTGGGCTGTCCCGTCGTGGGAATGGAGTCGGGTGGCTGGCTCTGTATCAGACACCCATGTGGACACTTGGTCTACTGAGGAAGGCGGCATTAAGAGTCAAAGGACCTTTGTAAGCAGCAGGAAGGCTGAGGGTTGCTGAAGGATTCTGCGGACACAGTTTGCTGGAACTGAGTTGTCTTGACAACCAAGGATGAAAGCCTCGCAGCCAGCTCCAGTCTGTTCATCCAGAGCCTTCCTGATGGCACACATCAAACTGCAAGTCTGCCCTTGAACGCAGCTTTCTTTGGGGTTTTCCTCCCTTGCTCCTGTTTGAATTTCTAATACAAAGAATGTGCCAATTTCCTCATAAAAATGTGTTCAAATCCTTTTTTATTTCCTGACCAGATATTTCTGCACAGGGCTAGTCCTTGTCAGAATATTAACTTTCGGTCTAGTTACTATGCTCTGTCTACTTTTTATGTGGCTTTGCACTCTCACAGTGGCTGACGCATAACCAGAAATGGTGTTTAATTTTGTAAACACCACAAAAATCATTTAGCACAGCAGTAGGTCCAAGGGAGACAGAAAGGATTAAGACACGATTTGTACCTTCCAGAACTTTAGAAATTCCTCTAAATATCTAGAGCAGTGATGGCGAACCTTTTGAGCTCGGCGTGTCAGCATTTTGAAAAACCCTAACTTAACTCTGGTGCCGTGTCACATATAGAAATTTTTTGATATTTGCAACCATAGTAAAACAAAGACTTATATTTTTGATATTTATTTGATATATTTAAATGCCATTTAACAAAGAAAAATCAACCAAAAAAATGAGTTCAGAAGTGACACGCGTGTCATAGGTTCACCATCACTGATCTAGAGCATATAATCAACTAAGATCAATTTTAAGAAGAAAAAAGAAAAGAGCCAAACAACTCAAGTAAGAAAATGACAAAAGATAGGAAGAAGCAAGTCACTGAAATGATAAAACAAGTGGCAGATGACAGATAAAAGAAGCCCAACCTCACTAATACTTAGGGAAATGCAATAAAATTGGCCAAGACTGCTGGCAAGCGTACAGGGAAAAATACATTTATATACTGTAGGTTGGAGGCGTAAATTGGTCACAGTTTTTTTGGAAGGTAATTTGGCAACATTAATTAAAATTAAAAATATACATAGCCTCATCGCAGCAATTGAATCCTAGAGAAATTCTCACACTTGTGCACAAAAAGTATGACCAATGGTGGTCATTGTAAATGTCAATCAATAAGTGAAGGCCTGCACAGCACGGGTCCACGCTATGCGATCCTCGAGTGCAAATAAGCTCCAATCTCTTAGACACACTATGAAGTATAAATAAAGTCACAAAATATAGATATTAAATGATTCCACTTATGCACAATAAAACAAAGCAGTCATCCCTGGTATGCTCAGTGTGGTTAGAACAGGGGTGGGCAAACTTTTTGACTCGAGGGCCACAATGGGTTCTTAAACTGGACCGGAGGGCCGGAACAAAAGCATGGATGGAGTGTTTGTGTGAACTAATATAAATTCAAAGTAAACATCATTACATAAAAGGGTACAGTCTTTTTTTTTTTTAGTTTTATTCATTTCAAACGGGCCGGATCTGGCCCGCGGGCCGTAGTTTGCCCACGGCTGGGTTAGAGTGTCTGCTCTCAGACCAAAGGGTTTGATTCCTGTCAAGGTCATGTACCTGGGTTGCAGATTCAATCCCCGGCCTGGTTGGGGCAGGTGTAGGAGGCAACCCGTCGATGTGTCTCCCTCATGTCTATCTTTCTCCCTCTTTCTCTCTTTCCCTCCCTCCCTCTCTTCCTTCCACTCTAAAAATTAATGGAAAAAATATCCTTGGGTGAGAAGTAACAAAACAAACACAAAAAGCAGTCACATCCTTCAGGTATGTAGATAAGCATGTAAATGCACAGAAATAGCAGCAGTAAATTACCTCTGGGGCGGGAGACACATTGGGGAAAGAACTGAAAAAGAGAGATTTTGGCTTTCTCTGTGCTGTTTTTATAAGAATGTACTTATACATTACTTGGTTGCCTGAAATAAAATTTCTTAAAAAAATGTTTAAAGGTTGAGCAACAGCTGGATATGACTCTTACCGTTTTCTCTCCTTCTTAAACGTAAACATGCCTTGTGGTTTTACATCTTCTGATTTATAGTAGGTCCCTCGGTGTTTTACTTGACTAAGAAATGGAACTGTCTCCTCAGTTCTTCCAACTGACAACTCAATTCCAGGTGCACCCTGATCTGGGGAAAACTGTGTTGAGTGCCGCTGGTTTCTGTATTTCTTAATGACACCAAAAAAAGAATTCCTATCAAGCTACTATTTTGATGTGTTTTGATACCAGTGTAACTTTGTAGTCTTGACTAATAAGGACAAGACACCCTTTTTAGAATGGGTCTTCAAGGCATTTTCTCAGCGCCAACTCAAGCTGTGGGTTTGCCATGTCATCAGGCTTGTGGGATGTACATTTTTAAGAAGGCGGCAAAACTTGGCTGGCCTTCTTTTGAAAGGCATAATTCTATGTTTTCAGTCTGTGCATTTTGTGATCAGTGTTGAGAAAATTGCTAGAATCAATGATAAAAAATTATGTTCATTTTAAGTTACATTAGAAGAGAAAATAAAATGTTTCTGAAGTCTTTTAAAGAAGATAATTTGGAAACTCTCATCAGCCAGAAAAATTACGGTGTGAACAGTGATATTTTCCTGAAAGCAGTCTACAGACAACCTAAGAAGATAAAGGGGAAGGAGCAACCACCCATTTCAATAGACAGGGGTGTTAGAGGAGAGCATTGGGCAGTGGTTTGGAGGAAAATGCCCCTGGTAGCTCTGTGGGCTCGGCATACGGAAAGATGAGGATGTGTCTAAGGTCTTTTGTTGAGTCCAACTACAGAAATTCCAAGTTACTTTGTCCCTTTGCTGTGTTTCACTCTTATGTACGCATCACCACCATTGCCAACTATTTAAATAGCACACAGGCACACTGCATTACATACAAAATAGGAATATGTCCAGCTTCATACTTGGGACAGTTTGTGATCTGGAAAACCCTGATTATCTACCTTCTTCACACACTTCATGGATAAGGGGATTAAATCAAAGAAAGAGAGGACGAGAGAAGAATTGCTAGTGAATGTTATTAGATGGCCTCCACAGTATGTCTCCCGTACTTTTCTTACTACTGTTTCAACCACTAGAATGTGGCAGAGGTGACCAAGACCAGGTCACAAAAGTGCTCTATTGTTCTCTTTGAACCCACCTGCCATGCTCTGAGAAAGCCCAGGCCACACACACAGAGCTCTGCATAGGTGGCAGCCCAGCTGGCAGCCCAGCTAAGATACCAGCAGGCGGCGAGCATCAACCACTACATGTGTGAGTGAGGAACTCTTCAAGGTGACTCCAGCCCCAGCCACCACTGAAGCACAGCCCCCAATAAGAACTGCCTCACTGAACTCAGTCAACCCACAGCAGTACTATGAAAGGTAATACAAGGATTGCTTTTGTTTTGAGCCACTAGGGTATTTTTTAGATGTAATCATTTTACCTTTAAAGCAATTATTATGTACTAGAGGCCCGATGCATGAAATTCATGCAAGAGTAGGCCTTCCTTCCTCCGGATGCTGGCACCGGCTTCCCTCTGGCACCCGGAACCCGGGCTTCCCTCCAGACACTGGCAGGCACCTGGGACCCGGGCTTTGCTCCGGCCCCGACTTCATCTGGAAGGACGTCTGGAATGACATCTGGAATGATGTCTGGTCTAATTAGCATATTACCCTTTTATTATTATAGATACTGTTAAGAATTGTCACTTAACTTGACAACCATCTATTATTTAAGACAAGACAACAAGGCAGAGTGGGAACTGGCAGTATGAGGTTCAAATCTGGTGAGTCTAGCGCCCAACCTCCTTCCCGACTCACAGTAGCCTGTCCCTTGAAGGGCACAGGTGAACCCTGGAAAGGCCTGGGAGGCCATCCAGTGCACTCTCCTGTTCCAGCGTGGGGAGCTGGCCTGCCTGGTTTGTACAGCCAGCCCAGGACAGAGGTTCCCCTCCTGCATTCTAGGAGAAAGCTGCACGGAAAACAGAAGCCATAGCTCTCAATTCCTTCTTCACTTTTTATTGATTTCAGAGAGGTAGGGAGAAGGAGTGAGAAAAACATCAACGATGAGAGAGAATCATTGATTGGCTGCCTCCTGCACGTCCCCCAGTGGGGACTGAGCCTGCAACCTAGGCATGTGCCCTGACCGGGAATCCAACTGCAACCTCCTGGTTCATAGGTTAATGCTCAACCACAGAGTCACACTGGCTGGGCTTATTTTTCTTATTAAAAAAAAAAGTATACCTGTTCACTAAAAATACTACTACTACTACTACTAATAATAATAATAAAATCACAGAAGTTGCCCATTATCACATCACTTAGTAGTTACCACTGTTAACACCTTGAATACGTTTTTCCAGTTTTCCCTGGTCTATATGCAGTGGTTCAGGCTGTTCTGTCTTATTACCACTTTCTCCTACTCAACCCAGTGTACATGCTTCAAACAAGGCAATGGACCCATAATCTCAGAACTGGGCACTCAGGACTCCTTGGAAATCCCAGATGGCAAATGAGTCCTCCAGTGAGGAGTGTGGTCCGTGGGCAGGCAGAGGAGGTCCAGCAGATCTCCAATTGTGGTCTCACTTCTCTATAATTCAACACCAAGAGCAGGCACAATCCTGGCCCTTGGCAGGGACTCTATGTTTGCTGAGTGAATGAAAGTTCTCCTTTCCTTCCTGTTCTGCTCATCCTACCTAAAGTGACACAGCATGTTACAGAGTACAGGATAAATGCCTCTGAACACAAAAAAGAGAGACATCATCACCTTCATGGCAAACCTAAAACTTAGAATTAAGTCTTTAGAACTCTCTCTCTCCAGCCCAGTGTTTCCATGAAACATCAATTTCTCATCCAGTTAAAAAAACACAAGCAAACAAACAAGGGCCTTTGTCATGAAATAAGTTTAGCAAATAGTACAAATTCTCTTCTCACCTTGGAGATACAAAAAAGCACATTAATATATTCAAAGTCCTGATGGTCCAGCAATAAAGGCCTCTCCGTGTCACATCAACTTTTATTTCACAGGATGAAAACTGAGGCCAGAAAGGTGATGTGACTTGCTCAAGCCATGCAGCTAATGACCACCAGACCGGGGCCTGACTGAGTGCCTCTTCACTCATGGGTCCTTTTTCATCCCCCCTGTAGCCCCCCTTCCCCCCAGGCTTCTGTCACTTCATGAAGACTCAGAGGGAAAGTTCTAAAATTGGAGCGATGGGACATTATGGATCCCAATGGGCAGATTTCCCACAGAGCGTGAGAAAGTTCATGCAGTTCATGTGCCATCTGAAGATTTGGGCTTGGTGCCAGCTGGTTCCTATGCTGGTTGCTACTTAAATATGATCCAGGCAGAATGAAATTTTGTGCAGGGCCCAGTGCTTGAGGTTAACAACAAACGTCTTCTAGTCTTCTACTTTCCATGAGCACTAGTAAATGGTTATTTCTCTTCCAATAATTGTGAGTGTCATGGCTGTGGTATCTATATATGTAAAAGCCAAGCGATCGGAATGCCAGAATGACTGGAATGACCAGTTACTTTGACGTGCACTGTGGCCCCAGTTGGCCCCACTCACCCTGATCAGGGGCAGGGCCAGCCAGCCAATCGCCCATGGCCCCTCATCCTGGTTGGACCTTCCTTCGTTCCGTGCCGCCCCCTGGTGGTCAGTGCATGTCGTAGCGAGCAATCAAACTCCTGGTCGGTCAAACTCCTGAAGGAACACTTTGCATATTAGGCTTTTATATATATAGATGTGAGCATTCTTAATTTGTCACAAAAATGAAGCCATCCACATACATGATTTTCAAAAATAATTTAAAAAATGTTTTGTGCATCTGAGGGAAGGTTAATGTTCAGTGGAAATCTGCTAGCCTTTTATTGTCAGAGTACTCTAAACATCACAGCTTCGTCATAGTTACAGATCCCGGCATTGTGACCCTCTCTGGAGGGCCGCTGAGGTCTGCACCACAGAGAAGTGATAGCCTGTGCTGTGAGGAGCTCGGGCTCAGGAGGGGGGCCTGTGTGTGTCCTCTTGGTTCTGCCACACACAGCCTAGGGGACCTCGGACACTTGACTTCATATCTTGATGTCTCAGCTTGTTCCTCTGTCAAATGGGGACAAGTTCCTCTGTCAAGGGTGGTGGTAAGGACTTAAAGGCCTGGCACAGAGCCATTCAGTGAGTAGTCAATGCCATTGCCTCTGTGTTTCTGGATGTTTTCAAAATAGATTTTCTTTGCCTTCCTTTTCCTTGAAGATGAACGGTCACTTTTTGCTACTTCTGTCCCGGAGGTCTCCATCTGTAAGGAAGTCCATCATTCAGATGTGCTGAAGTCGCCTGAGCACCCTCTCCACGTTTGGATAACTCCTAGTGTGGAAAGGAAGCACCTATCTTCCCAGGATAGACTTTGCAAAAAATCTGATAGCCTGTCAACCAGACACACCCATGAGATAGCTCGACTCAGAACCCAGGATGGTCCTGTCCAAAGCCCGGTGGTCAGTATAGACAGGCAGGCAGATATGGCATCGGGAAGGTGGGCACAGTCCTTTACTTAGAAAGCCGTTGGCGGATTCCACACAGAGTTTGCAGTGCTAAGGAGACGTGGAGACGTTTTGTGCTCCAATTTGTCCACCAGGTCCTACAATTAGTTTATAATAGTTGGATTTCCAGCAAACTTGCTAGAGCTAATCCCTTCAGAGTCACACAAGTCTACCTCTCACACTCAGCAGGGAAGCCCTCTCCAGTCTCTCTTGCCATTTGAACCCATTTCCTATCACCCACACCCGGGGCTGGAGCACAGCCTCTGACAGGAGCTGCCTGCCACTCAGCTCTATTTGGTTCAGTGGGAAAGGAGAGGGATCCTTTCAGACCAGAGAATGGAGGGAGCTGCTACTGAATTAAAAGATAATGAACTCTTTCACACTGCCATGGCCACCCGCCCCAGGCATCTCTTCTGTGTGTTATTATGTGAGAGAGTGTTTGTCCCTTTCTTCATCTTAGGTTTCAGATCAGAGGCCTTTTCAGGTATCGGAGATTTAGCACTTGCAGGGACCATGGGGAAAAAGTGCACTTGGTGGGGGGAGAAGAGGGTAGAGACCTATCCTCCAATGCTAAATTTTCAATTAAGAAATATTCTCCAGCCCGGCTGGGGTAGCTCAGTGGTTGAGCCTCCACCTATGAACCAGGAGGTCACAGTTCAATTCTCAGTCAGGGCACATGCCTGGGTTGCAGGCTTGATCCCCATTGGGGGGCATGGAGGAGGCAGCCGATCAATGATTCTCTTTCGTCATTGATGTTTCTATCTCTTTCCCTTTCCTTTCCTTTCCAAAATCGATAAAATTATATTTTTAAAAAAATTCTCCAAAATCCCAAATTCTTTAAAAAAGATGTCTGCTTGGTCATGCAATCTGGTCATGTTCTAGGACAACCTATTTATTCAATTTCTCACTTGATGAACATGTGATTGCAATTGTGACCCCAAGTGAAAAGATACAGAATAATTTATTATAAGCTAATTGGGGGAGCTGCGCTTGGCTATGGCAGAGTGGCTGATATCTATCTGACTTAACCAACAATAAAAGCAGGAAAATAACATCCCCCCAAACTCCCATCAAAACAAAACAAAGCTGTTTGAAGGTATCAGAGGGCAACCAAGGTCATCAGGACTTAGAGAGAAAGGAATCTGGTGCAGACAGAGCTTTTGATCTGCAGAGCGTTTGCTAATTCACATGCAGAGCAAAGAGGCCCAACCGAGTCCAACATGGACTAGAGGTGGACAGTCTCACCTGACTGGGGAGCCCTAACTGGAGTTCAGAGCCACCAAGGCGGCTAGGACATGAGGAGCTAAGACCCTGGAGAAAGAGGAACTGCAGAGAAAGGAGTTCACATCCTGCAGGGAGTTCGCCATTTGATGATTCCTAAGGAAACGTGCACAGTGAGCGTGAGACGCGAGGAAGACCAAGACCGAGGCAGCCATTCCCGAGAGCACTGCACACCCAGTGATACAGCCCCTAAGAACTAATGAAACCAACGAAAATAAAAATGAACAGGAAATCTTGTGCAGATCAATGGAATAAGAAGTGTGATTAACTCAAGTCTGAGTGTTTTTACTGAAGCAAAAGGGAGGAAAGTTGGGAGAAAAGAAGAGTTTTACAGGGTGGTTAAAGGAAGTCAAGATAAAGTTGACTGAACCAAAAAAAAAAAAAAGTAAAGCTTTATGTATATTAGTTAAGGTTTGAAGATACCAAAAGAAAAGTTAAATATCATTTAACAATAAAAATTTAGAAGGAGCAGAGGGAGAGGGGATAGAAGTGTTAAAGTGAGTTAAATCCTTGTCTTAGATTTAACCCCCACCAGGAACAATGGCACCAAAATATAATGCCCAGCTGCTGTACAGAACTGGAAACCCCGTTGTCACCAGCCTATCACTTGGCACTGCTGATGTTGAGTTAGAGTGTAAGCTCCACCTAGACCACAGAACCTCTGCCACAGTTAGTGTAGACTAATAGGTATCTCCACCCACCTATTTGCCAGAAGACCCCATTGCCTCAAACTCCAAATTTCCTTCTAATTGTACACAGCAGCGTGTCTCCTTGGCGAAAGCTGGGTCACAGATGGAGCCCCAGCTTCAAGAGAGTCTGGGAAAAGTAGGTTTGCGCTTTTTTTTTTTTTTTTAAGATTTCCAGATTCTACAGTACAGGAAGGCAATAGAGGGTGTTGGCATTTGTGCTGAGTGAACCAATTTGCAGAACTGCCATACTCTATCTGCCTAAATAACACCTGTTACAACATTTTAAAGAATACAAATAATGCATATATAGAGATTTAAAAAAAATTCATACAGCATAGAAAGCTGTTGGGATTCCTGAGGCCAAGAGACCAAAGAAACTGACAACACCAGAATTACATCAAGAGACTATTCAGGGAATGTATGGATCGAAGCAGCATCCTGGTCAGCAGCAAAGAAGGAAATTTTCGTATCCAACAAGGCTTGGGGCTTACGAGTGGCTCTGCTAACACAGGGCGCTTATAGCTGGGAGCCCTGTGTTTGTTGAGAGCTCTGTAATCCAAACCAGTAAGCTAGGTAAGGGACCCACTTCTCTATGCAAGAACATTCCCTTCAGGTGACATGGGCCCACTATTTCCAGGTGAACTGGCAGTCAGCGTTGCTTCCTAAGGTGGGGACCTAGTTCATGTTAAAGTACCAGGAATCATTTTGCCTAACAAAGGCATAAAATTTTTAAAAATCTCCTTCTTACACTCTTTTCCATTCTCTTTTCCTGTATTAGCTGCTGCATAACAGATTACCTCAAACATAGCAGCTTTCAAACCAAAACATTTACCGTCTCAGTTGACTTGGGCCAGAAATCTAAGCACTTAGCTGGATGTCTCTGGCTCAGGGTCTCTCTGGAGAAGCACTCGAGTTATTGCCTGGGACTCCAGTCTCCTCTCAATGCGCCTTTAGAGGAGGACCTCCTTCCAAGCTCTCTTGCTTGGCTGTGGGCAGGATTTGGTCCTTCATAGGCCTCCGGTCCTCACAGGTGATTGGATGCAGCCCCCCCAGTTCCTTGCCACAGGAGCCTATGTGAAGGGCAGCAACCAGCTTAATTCAGGTGAGCAGAGGAGAGAAGGCAAAAGAAAGCTCCCAGGGTGGAAGACACAGTCTTTCTATAACCCCAGTTTGGAAGTGTCATCATCACTGCTGCTGAATTCTGTTCGTTAGAGGCAAGTCAGTAAGTGCAGCCTACGATGGGGAAGAGGGGCTTATGCAAGGGTGTGAATACTGGGAGGTGGGGTCACCTTAGAGCTGCCTGCCACAGCTCCTCTGCCCCCATGTGTCTGTCACCCAAGAGGAAACACTGTTAATAGTTTCTTATGATTCCTTTCAGGGGAAAAAATGGATTTAAATCAATTTTCCAAAGTTAACCTGGAAGTGTTCCAACAGTTACTGCTAACATGAAATGTCAACCATCCCTAAGAGGCATAAAAGTCATCCTCTTAGCCAAGTAGACCAGATGAGCACTGAAACTCACAGCTTGTGTTCAAGCAAAAAAGGTAAGTAGCACAGCAATGTTAATGTGGTGAAAGTGCCCAAGTGTGTTTACATATTCACAAATTAAAAAAAAAAATCAACCTGGGACATAGGGCCATGCCTCACTCTCCTACTCTACGGATGGTTTACTGAACCTCCAAATAAACTGTGCACTTCAGCATCTCCTTCTGGGGGAAATCCAACTAGGAAAGAGAAAATGGTTATTATTTTGCTGAACTTGTATGCATATATGCATAACCCGTGGACACAGACAATGGGGTGGTAAGGGCCTAGAAGGGGTTGGGGGGAACAGGAGCAGGCTGGAAGAAGTTAATGGGAGAAAAAGGAGGACCTGTGTAATACTTTGAACAATAAAGATTAAAAAACAAAAACAAACAATGTTCTTCTAAATTAAGATAACTCTTTAGCATGTAATTCACAAATGCATTCAAACACCCTCTAATCAAAATAGTAGTTGTACTTGTCAAATTTTTCAAACACGTTTATATATACCAGTACAACCAAAATGCTGTGTGTGTGTGTGTAAGCTGAGAGTGGAAACTAAAGACACTGATGAAGGGCAAAACAAGTTTGGGTGTCTTTGCTGCCTGTCATCAACTGAAGCATAGAGACAGTTGAGTCTCTCAGGAAGTACTTTGTAAATCAAATTCAGTGTCCTGCAAGTGGTATTAAAACTTTGCGTAACTGAGTAATATAAAGTTTGTTAAAGCCCTCGAAATCTCAGCATTTGAAGTTTTTTAAAAAAATGCAGATTGAAAGCAACACTTGCAGACAGGAAGCTGTTGACATGTAACTCTACAAAAGAAATAGAGGAACTGGACAAATTAACGAGAGCACAAAGAAGGAATAAGATTTGATTTTGAAGTTCTATATACTTTGAAATATATTGATTTACTAGAGGCCCGGTGCACAACATTTGTGCACTGGGGGGTGGTCCCTCAGCCCGGCCTGTGCCCTCTCACAGTCCCTGAGGGGTCCTTAGCGCTGCCGCAGAGGTGGGAGAGGCTTCTACCACTGCTGCTGTGCTCGCCAGCCATGAGCCTGGCTTCTGGTTGAGTGGCACTCCCCCTGTGGGAGCGCACTGACCGCCAGGGTGCAGCTCTTGCATTGAGTGTCTGCCCCCTGTGGTCAATGTGCATCATAGTGACTGGTCATTCTGCTGTTCGGTCGATTTTCGTATTAGCCTTTTATTATATAGGATAGGTAGTATCTACTATTTTTGCAGCATCTAAATTTGACTAATATTTAAAAGAATCATAGATATAAATTATTTAATTAGTTTTTCTGGTCAAAATTAATTTTAACAGGTAAAAAAAGAAAAATTAAGTAAACCGAATCACATCAAAGTGAGAAACTTTAATGCATAAAAGGATATAATCAACAGGGAAGTGCAAACCCATTCTGCTTCACTGGCTGGAACGGAAATATAGATGACCTCTTGCTGAACAGGAGCAGAGTGGCCAAGAGCAGAGCAGATGCCATGTGCACTGGGGAGGAGTGGAGCAAACCCAAACCACAATGAGAAACCAACTCATCCCCATTAGGACAGCTTCCAAAACCAGAAAATAACAGGTGTTGGTAAGGATGTGGTGGGATTGGAACCTTTGTGCACTATGGTGAGAATATAAAATGGTATAACCATGTGAAAAATAACGGTTCCTCAAAAAATTAAAAAAAGAATTACCATACGATCCAGTAATTCCACTTCTGGGTATATACTCACAATTTAAAGTAGGGACTCCAATAGATATTTGCATTCCCATGTTCATAGCGGCATTATTCACAATAGTCAAAAGGTGGACGCAACCCAACTATCCCCTGATGGATGGATGGATGGATGGATATGTACAGCAATAAAATATTATTCGACCTTTAAAAGGTAGGAAATTCTGATCCATGCTACAACACGGATGAACCTTGAGGACATGAGGCTAAATTAAAAAGCTATTCAGAAAAGGACAAATACTGTATGTTCCCACTTATATGATGTACCTAAAGAAGTCAAATTTACCCTCCAGACTTCTTCTGAGGGATCAGGCTGCAGCCATCCTGCCCTGAGAATCGCTTGAAAGCTCACCCTTTCTTGCCTTCTTCCCCTTTGCCCCCTATTCCCTTAGTGCTTTTTTTTCCTGAATGCATTCCTTTAACAAATCGCTTGCACTCAAATCCTTATCTCAGTCTTTTTCTGAGAAATTTGACTCAAGACAACAGAGGACTGATGTTAGCTTCTTGCTGGAATTTGCTGAGAAGCAGAATCGGCAGGTAGCCCGTGCTGCTGGGACCGTGGTCTCAAAACTGGAAGGTCACCAGGCACCAGGGTCTGGGAGAAATGGTCATGTCTCCATAGGATCAGCCAGTGACAAGGCTGCAGGAGGGGCCATCTAGGTACCTGAAACTCATCTAACTGCCACAAGAAAAAGCCAACGTTGAGGACATCCAGGATGATGGACCAAGAGCGGCCATCAGGGGCAGTTGTGCCCCAAAGCCAGCAAATCTGGTGAAAATGAAGACGTATGTGGCTTCCTCACATTCCACCCAAGTGCACCCCATGGACACAGACACTTCTCTCTGATGCTGCCCAGAGATGGGAACACCAGAGCCTGTGGAAGTAGAAATAGGATCAGTCGGAGGAGAGAGAAAGGCCTTAGGTTGGGAAAGACTTGGGGAGAGGGAGCTATGATTAAAGTAATATTTTACTTCAACTGAATATTTACCTGAATGAGATGAAGTGGTAAAGCAGGAATGACTAGAACAGCTGGAAGAGACAAGATCAGTACCCAGTTAGGTGCTCCTGAGAAGGAATGGGAGCTCATAATGGGAAATGAGATCCATTAGAAAAATGATTTCCTTTTCTTTTCATACATCTGCTTGGTCACGCACCTAGCACCATTTCCACCTTCTGTTTAAGGGGTAGAAGATAAGATACTAAACTTCCAAATGGCCTGCCTTCCTCAGTTCCCTTTATAACTTTGGGTAGAAGCCCTTATGATAGAAAACCTGTCCTGTTGGACAGCAAAGCCTTATCTAAGGCCCATCACAAAGCAACTGTTGTAATGGATAATAGTCTTCTTAGATGCATTTCAATTTCTTAAAGATAGAGTCATCTGAAGATATTTCCATTTAGCTAGTGTGTGTGGGTCCATAAATCAGAATGGGCTGCAGTGGGGCAGGGGTTCAGTGTGGGAAGCCCTTGGTGGGGTGGATACAGCCTACTTTGTGGGATTTCAGGCACAGGGTTCACCCTCCTAGGCTGGGAGACACCGCCCCAGGTCACAGACATTGGGCCTAAAACCGCTAGGGCCACCCCTGAATGAATGCTCACTGTAAACTGTTGGGTTTGGTCACCATCCCAGTCCATATGAGCAGGGAGTGAAGTTGTTGGGAATAAGTTATTTCATCTTCGCATTCTAGACTGAGGGAGCTAAACTCATGACTACTCAGAGAAACTGCTTAGTCTAAATCCCGCCTTCAATCCCTGTGTTTGTTTACGTTATTCTTTAAACTATGTATGTATGTTATGTTCGTTTGTGTGTATAAAATTTTCACCATTTTTTAGGCAAAACCAAACCAAACCTTCTCTCATTCTCACATCTTTGTTTATCCCACCAGACTTTCTTTCACAACCAGACTTATTGAAAGAGAAGTCTGTATTTTGTCTCCACTTTCTTACTTTCCAATCTCTCTTCAACCTATTTCAGTTTCCACACTCCCCTCTCTCCCAGCCACTCCTCTGAGCCAGCTCTGATATGCTCAACAATGACCACCCTGTCCTCGTACAGTGGACATTGTTCAAACTCTATCTTACTGCACAATTCAGTATGTTCTTGAACACTGTCGCTACTTCTAATTTCATGCAACTCTTCCTCCCCTTGCCCTCAATGCTGCCACATTGGATGAATGCTGGTTTCCTCTCTACTTCTCTGCCTGCCCATGCTTAGCCTACTTTATGCACTCATTTTCTACTCAGCCATTGGATTCGAAGCATGTCAGGCCTACGTCTTTTTTCAGTGAATACTTTCTTTCTAGGCAACCCCATTCATGACCATAAGATTTATAACTGCCATCTCTAATCTATTTATATCCAGTTCTATATTAGGCTCTGTTGGTTCCTTTGAGCTCCAGATGCATGTATCCAGCCACCCTTTTAATATCATCCCTTGGTATATTGCAAACACACTTCAGACACCTCATGTCCAAGACCAAATACAGGCTCTTTCCCCATAAATCTGGTCTTCTGCCAGTGACCTGTTTCCTGGATCCCTCATGTACCTTTCACTGGCCATCTTCTGAGCCACCGTGGGATCTTTGCATATCTCAGTCTACCTGCATTGAATGTTCCTCCCCCTTTTCTCCTTCCTTGGGTAGCTCCAGACATTCTTTACATGTCAATGGTCTCTCTCAGAGAATCTTCCATGTCCCACAAGCATAGGTCAACTTTCTATATTACATTTCATTTCCTTGAAACACTTATCTAGATTTGATATTTGCATTTATTAATTAGCATGTGTATTTGATAAGTCTCTGGGCTCCCACTGGACTCTGCACTGCTTCCCCCGCAGAATCACCCTTGTTATTGTCCCAGTATGACCTTAGTGCTCAGTGCAATGTCTGACACCCATGGATCAGGCTCAATATTTGTTTAAAGTATGTATGTGTAATCATACATGATTAGCATGTAGTGTGATTTAATTTACTTCCTATGTAAAAGTTAAGTACCTTGGGTGCTTGTTGTATTTTGAGGTCTGGATGATTTTATTCAGCACTTCTTTTATTTTGTTGTGTGGCTAATGTCCGGAGAGTTGTGGATTTCAGTGGCATACTGGACGTGTGGATGCAGCTGAAATTGTTATAGCAGTATAGGCACTGTAGGATATCAGGAGCCCACAGGAAGAATATTTAAAACACACACACAACTGTTATTGAAGAGGAACATTCAAAGCTTCCCATTGCCTCCCTCTCTTGCTAAAAGCTAAAATTATATTATGGGATATAGGTATTGTGGTAACATGGAGGCAGGCAGGTATTTGAGAAGAGGACATGATAATGTGGACAGGGAATTTAGTCTATAAATGTTTGGGGTGAAAGTTCCTTCTTTTGAGGAAGGTATTAAATGTTGTAATGCTTACGCTTCTGAATATGAAAGATTTCGTGAAGAGCATGAGAATATTCTAAGGTTCTATAAGCAGACTGATCTTTCTTTTCTATCCATTCCCATAGGATCCCAGAAAGACCACAGAAGAGGCATCCTGGCAATGTAACAGAGGGGACTTAAAACCAGGATTAGGAGACTGACAAAGTAAAGAATTCTACATTGAGAAGACAGAGTAGGGGGATGAAACTCAGTGACAAACAGGATGAGGATAGCAAGCATTTTTATAGCGCTGACCATAATCCTGGTCCTAGTCCAAGGGTTTAATGTATATTAACTAGTTTAATCTTCAACACAATTTTATGAAAGAATCACAATTTTTACCTTAATTTTAGGGATTAGGAAAGTGGGGCAGAAAGGAACTAAGTAACTTGCCCGAGATTATTAATGGTTGTGCCATGGTTATAAACTTTCTCAACAGAAAATGAATTTAAATATTAAAAGAAAAGCATACTATACTCCATAAAATGAACAAATGATAGTTAGTGGGAGAAACCTGCCAGGAGTTCCAAAATTAAGATAGACTCTTCATGGAATGGTTGCTGACTTAGAGCTGGGGACACACAGTTGTTTGCAAATCTGCCTCCTCCGAAGGTTGCTTACTTCTTGGGTGAGTACTGGTATATTCACTTATCTATGTCTTACCATTCTGCCTAGTCTTCTGAACACATTGAACGTATAAACCAAATCCCTGGGGGCCTACAGAATGAGACTGATGGACACTTGTGGGACTGACTTTTTTATTTTAAAAAATTGGAGTGGGTTGCAATCTGGGAGCATGAATTGTGACCCCAAGTCTTTGATCCATTTGCACATGGATCTTTACCATTTCACTTAGATTCAAGGGCCATCTGGCTTAGCAGCTATGTGCCTCAGAAAACATGACACCACAGACAACCACTCTCCTCTTTGTAAAGAGAAAGTGCATAGAGATAAATAAGAACATTCTTAGTTTAGTTTGACTCGCTGCTCAAGTGACATAAAGATCCAAAATTAAAGCGGCTTGCCAAGAGGCCAAAGTCCTATATGTTAGTGAAACAGAAATATACTCAGACAATACATTGGTGTCAGAAAAGTTAGGGGACAAATGTTTAAGGCCCCGAAATCAGTGAATGGCAGCTGTAGGTGTCCTGTGGCAGCTCAGTACATAGGATCCCAGAGATACAGATAAGAACTTCCGATGAGAACACTGGGGGACAATAGCAGGAACAGCAGGCAGCTGAGGAGCTGAAGGGGGTCTCTCTGGAGGTCGTCAGTGTCAGAGCCATTCCACTCCTCAGATGCGTGTGGATCTGGGTCAGGGACCACTACAAGCAGCTCACAGGACGATGCTGGGCTGCTGATTCACTCCCTAGGGAGAGTTGGGTGTCTGAGGAACTACAGGCCTTGAGGCACACAATAGAGGGAACCGTGAAAGAATGGAGGGTGGTGACTGACAAGGACCAGGAGAGACCTGAATGCATTCTAAGGATTAGGAGCAAGTGCCAGAAATGGAGACATACCCAAAGAAACAACAAAAGACAAGAGTAGATAAAATTGTCTTAGAAATGCCAAGAGTATGGGATGAGATCAGCTAAAGTCACCCTTAGGGAGATCAAATGGCAGATGGAAAGGTTCGTGGAGAATTCCTCCTACTTAGGGTTAACTCAGGTGAAAGAGTTTAGACAAGCATACCCTTCATGGCTTCATGGAGGGCATATGGAGGTTAAATGAGCACTTAAAATAAAACATGATTAAACTGAAAGTTGTATCACATTCTTGTCTGAGAAAATTTATCATGAAAATGTGAATTCTCCCATTAGTACAGAAATTTGGTGCAATCCAAACTAGCTCTCTGATGTGTGTGGTTTTAAAATTAAATAAAGTTCATCTAGAACAGCGGTTCTCAACCTGTGGGTCGCGACCCCTTTGGCGGTCAAAGACCCTTTCACAGGGGTCACCTAAGACCATCCTGCATATCAGATATTTACATTACGATTCATAACAGTAGCAACATTACAGTTATGAAGTAGCAACGAAAATAATTTTATGGTTGGGTCACAACATGAGGAACTGTATTTAAAGGGCCAGAAGGTTGAGGACCACTGATCTAGAAGAATATATGTTTGAGAATAGTAAAGGCATTTTTTTTAAAAAGGATCTCGTATTAAAACAGGTGAAGCATCTACAATAAAAGCAGCATGATGTTGGAATAGGAATAGCAAAAAGAAAATAGTGTTGCCAGAGGATTGAGTGGGTGAAATTTCTCCATTACTAGTGGGAGTGGGATTCTTGGGGTACAACTGGGAAACTCTTTGTTTTACTGTCAATTAAAAAAATTGCTGGATAGAGCAGTCTTGGTTGCAGATTGCAGTTTTTCATTACTTTGGATATTTCATGCCTATCTCTTCTGGCTTGAAGTGTTTCTGTTGAAAATCATCTGATGGTGTTATGGGAACTCACATGCAGGTAACTGTTTCTCTCTTGCTGCCTTTATGATTCTCTGTTTGTCTTTAATCTTGGCCATTTCGATTATGATGTGTCTTGGTGTGAGTCTCTTTTGGCTCATCTTGATTGGAACTCTCTCTATTTTCTGAACTTGTGTGACATTTTCCTTCACTAGGCTGGGGTAGTTTTCTTTTATGATTTCTTCAAAAGCTTCTCTATCCCTTTCTTTCTTTTATCTTCTTCTGGCACACCTATGATGTAAATGTTACGTTTCATTTTGTCCCAAAGTTCCCTTAACTATCCTCCTAATTTTAAATTATTTTTTCTTTTTGCTGCTTTGATTGAGTAAATTTTTTTTTCTATCTTGTCCTCTAATTCACAGATTCTATCCTCTGCTTCATCCAGCCTACTGGCTATACCTTCTAGTGTATTCAGTATTTCAGACATGGCATTCTTCAATTCCAACTGACTATTTTTCATGGGTTCTATTTCCTTTTTCATGATGTTGTTCTCATTAAGTTCCTTGAGCATCCGTATAACCATTACTTTGAACTTTCTATCTGATAAATTGTTTGTGTCCATTTCCTTTAGCTCTTTTTCTGGAGCTTCCTCCTGTTCTTTCATTCGAGGTCTGTTGCTCTGTCTCCCTATTTTTGCTGTCGCTTTGTGCTTGTTTCTATGTATTAGAACTGCTTTGACTCCCAGTCTTGGTGGGGTGGCCTTCTATAATAGGTGTCCTGTGGGACTGAGTAGTGCAGTCTCCTTGATCTCCAGAGCTGAATGCTCCAGGAATATGTCCTGTGTGGGGTGTTTGGGCTCCTGTTGTAGTTGGGTCTGATTGCTTTTGACTCTTTTGTGGTTGGGATCGACCCTCACCTGGCTGGCTATGAGGCTCAACCCCAACCATCGAGTGCGAATTGCTGTGCAAGTGCAGTCTCAAGGTTTCTTGATGGGCTCAGTGGCACAATCATTAACCCGAAGGCTGGATACACCTTTATCACCATGTCTGAGACAATGGGCAGGGGCTGCATCCTGAGGCTGGGTTGTTCCTAGAAGTGTCTGGAGCCTTCCAGGACCCACCTTAGGGTGTGCTACTTGTGTTTCTAGTTGGGTTGAGCTCTAGTGTAATCTGAAGCACCCTACTGGTTGTGTTGGTTTTGGGTCCTTTTGGGTGCATTTCAGTACAAGTCACTGTCTGTAGTTGTGTGTAACTGGCCTTGGGCTACTGTGTGTAGCTACCACTCTGTTCACTGTTAGTGTCTGTGTCTAAAAGACCTGTGTGTGCATGGGAACGACCAATCTGTGTAAATGGGTTGGATTCTTTCAACTTAGAGATGGGAGCAGAATTGTGGTCAGACTGAGGTTCCCTGAGGTCTGACTCCACCTGTCAGCTACTCCACATCTCCCCTGAGGTTGCCTGGCCTTCCTCCAGAGCTGTCTGAAGAGAGTCAGTAGGATGTACCCAGGCTAGCCTAGCTTGGGCTAGTGGGCTCCCTGCTTGGGGATTATGCAGTCAGGCACTCCATGAGGGGAAATTAGTCTCTGCTTCAAAGCCAAACTCCTCAGTCTCTACCAGAGACGCCAACACTGTTTCCCCTAAGGGGGCTTGCTGCAGGTTCAGGTTGGGTATAGTCTGCAGTTTCCTCTGCAGATCAAGTTCAACTGCCCTGGGCTCAGGATCAAAAGAGTATCTGGTTGATAATGTTTGCTGGCTCAGCCCACGGGAGGTGGCTAAACACTTCCTCTGAGTCCCAGACAATAGCCTCTGAAGGTCTCATGCTTGGAATGTCCCGCTCTGGGCTGCTCTCCTGATCCCCCACAGAAGTGCGCCCAGCAAGGGGTATCAGAGACTTCACAGGGCTGAACCAAACAGTCTCCTGTTGAGGGTGGTGCCTGCAGCCTGCAGGAGGATGAGGTGGGGGAGGGGGGCCAGGCTCTACCTCTCCTTCCTGGGGTTACCTGGTGCAATTCACAGAAAGCTCAGATCAGTCTCCCACAATGCCATCACAGAGCTCAGCACTCACCAGTCTGTCTCCCCTACAGAAGCTCCCTGGGCATACAGTCCAAAACTTCCAGCTCTGCACAGCACTGGCGCCTCCCATCACCAAACAAAGCTGGAGGGGGTAGAAAATCAGTCCCACACAGGACCCTTACCTCTCCATGCGGCTGGTCTCAGCAAAGTGGGGGCCGAAATTCTGGGCTCCACTCGGGCTCCAAACTCTGCAGTGCAAGCCTACACTCCCAGACCTGCACTGCTCCCGGCTGTCACCCAGCAGGACGGGCTGGAAGGGCAGCTGTACAGGTGGGGAAGGGTTCCGACTATGGGCTTGAGGCGGGAGAGACCTTTCCCTTTTCCCCAAGCCAAAGAGTTTAGTCATGGACTGGGGCTCTGCAACACCTTTCAAGAAAGTAAAGGGTCCCTCAAAGTCACTACTGGGTGCAGCCCGCAGACCCTCCGCTGGACGCAAACAGCACAGCCTCTCCAGCAGCAGGAGCTCAGGGTGACTTCTCAGGCTGGGGTTTACCTTTTAGGACGTTTACAGATTGTATTTTATATTTAGGTCTCTGATCCATTTTGAGTTAATTTTGGGGAAGGGTACCAGGTTTGCATCCAGATTCATGCTGGTGCATGTGGATGTACAGTTGTGACAGCACAATGGGTTGAAAATGCAACCCAGGGGATGGGAGAAAATATTTAAAAACCATACATCAGATAAGGGGTTACCTTCCAAAATACATAAGGAACCCCTATAACTCCATAGCTAAAAAACTAACAACGTGATTTCAAAATGGGTTCAGGGCCTGACCCAGTGGCTCAGCTGTTTCAGTGTTGTTCCGTACACCAAAAAGGTTGCAGGTTTGATTCCCGGTCAGGTGCATGCCTAGGTTTTGGGTTGATCCCCAGTTGAGGTGCCTACGATACAACCAATTGATGTTTCTCCAGCACATTAATGTTTCCCTCTCTCTCTCTCTCAAAAAAAAAAAAAAAAAAAAAAAAAAAAAAGGAAATATAAAAAATTTGAAGGGGCGTTTCTTGACCAGATCTGGGATAATTTGGGCATCATCAAGGTAAATAGAAAAAATAATAGAGTAAATAAAACAGGAATCCATGAGTCCACATTGACAAGAGATAATACATTAACTATAAGGGAAGAAAGTGAAAGTTCTTTCCTACCATAGAATACTGATTAGTAAATACAATAGCACTGATGGAATTAGGAAATCATTATTTAAAAACAACCTTAGTAAAAATAGATTCAGGCAAGAATCATGCTTACCAAATTGGGTGAAGGAAAGTTTGACAAGAAACAGTATTTACATAGGCTTATAGTATCTACCTACAAGTTTTTTGCTTTTATAAATGGAAAAACAATACCTATACAGTGAAGAAACCTGAAAACCCCAATGACTATAATGTCATTACCTGGGGGCAAATGGAACATGTTTAAATGTAACAGTCTGGGCTTTGGGGAGTATGAACAAATCACCATTAAGGTGCCTTCAGAAACATCTCAGTGTGTGCAGGTGGAAGGCATGAGGACATGGCGGGTGAAGAAACAGAAGATATTTGGAGAGGACTGTGTTGTGCCCAGATTTCAAGATTCCCAAGAGCCCACCAGGGAGCCAGCCAGTCCGATGCAAAAGCAAAGAGTCCTTTATTTCAAGCTAGCTCGAGCTCCCCGTCCACCACACCGACACAACGGCAAGCCAAGTGGCCGAGAGAGAGAAGCCTGATGGGACCAGGAGTTTTATAGGGGGGTGGAGTAATGGTGGGAGAGGGGACTGTGGGCCCCGCCGATTGGCCAGGCACGAGTCGGTGTCTCATTACATAGGATGTGGTCATAGTGATGGCGTGCACTTCCCTTGATTATCATTGGTTAGTCCAGAGAAATCCTGGGTGTGGCTAGCAGAGGCTCCTTCCAGGAAGAAGCCTTTGCCGAGCACATGGCCCTGCCCAAAAATGGAGGACCCAGGGTAAGATGGAGGGCCCCTTCACTGAGAATGCAGGGAAGGGCGGGGGCCGCATGTCCGCAGGTTTGAGATCTCGCCCTTTCAGACTGGAGAACACGTGCCTATCATGTGCCAGGAGATCTACATCTGAACCACAGAGAGTTGGGGATGGGCTGCTGCTAGATCAACCTTCAAGAAGGACTTACTGCTCACCTC
>NW_005871066.1:7269531-7272421 GCF_000147115.1 Myotis lucifugus
GAACACAGAAAAACAGTTTACTTACGAAATAACTGCTTTATTATAAAATGATGTACTCAGGAACAGCCAGATAGAAGAGATGCATAGGGCAAAGAATGTGATCAGGGGTGCAGATTCCATGCCCGCTCCAGGCCTGCCCCTCTCCCCACACAGCCACATGTCACCAACCCGAAAGCTCGCTGACTTTTCCTACTTCCCCGTTTTATGGAGGCTTCATTACCTAGCATAATTGATCAACTCATTGGCCACCGGTGATTGAACTCAATCTCCAGCTTTTCCCCCTCTCCCCAGAGGTCTGGGGTTGGGGTGGGGAGCTGAAAGTTCTAACCCTCTAATCATGTGGTTGGTTCCCCTGACAACCAACCAACCCCATCCTTAGGGGCTTTCCAAAAGTCACCTCATTAACATAAACTCAGGTGTGGCTGAGAGGAGCTTTCTTGGGAATAGCAAAAGACACTTTTATTGTTCTAATCACTTGGGAAATCACAAGGGTTTTAGAAGCTCTGTGTCTGGGACAAGGACAAAGACCAAATATAACATTTCTCATTATAAGTCACAATATCTCAGGGACCCAATTCAGTCCATGATAGAGTGTCCTAAACTAGTTTACAAAGCGAATTTCAGTCCAATGACGCCAAACCACAGCAGTAACACGGAAAGGAATATTCATAGGCACTATTCCCACCATCAAGCACACAACTGGCTCGATTTCTGGGAGTGTCCGGGGGCTTTAGAGAAGTGAAGGGGTGAGGGATTTTAGATGTAATCGCAGCTAGGAGGTCATGTGGCCTTTGGAGGGGAAGTGGGCTCTATGGAAGGGAATAGGCAGATGTTTGGGAGAACACAATGCTTAGTCCAGGCTTCCCGCGTATGGAATCCTACCAGGCCCCTGGCTGGCCTTGTCGGCTGAAGTGCAGGCTCTGAGTGGAGGGACCTTGTTGTTCACGGTAATACATCCATGCTGGTGGCCGCAGTTCTGGGAGCAGCTTTGGAGAGTTTGGAGAGAGGAGCGGTGGTTGTCGGGGGCAGGGGGGGGGGGGGCGGGAGTAGCAGAGACAGGCACACCTAGATAGCTATATTCATATAAAACATGGATATGGACAAACTTGGGTCTCTGCCAACATCTGGTAAAATTAAGCAGTTATTAAGAGGTTTTGAAATAGATCTCTGTTACCAAGTTGGGGTCTGCCCAAGCTGGAACACTTCCTGATAAAACTGCCCAGCAGCGTAAGCAAGTAAGAGGGTGCTCTCGGTCGGTCGGTAGCTCAGACAAATGTGCTGATTCCCCACATTGCATGTGCAACTTGTATCGCTTATTTGTGAGTAGAAAGCAGCTTAAACTATTTGTAGAAACGTGTCCCTTTCTCCAGAAAGAGTTGTGGTTAATTGGAATTTCCATGATGCTTTGCTCCCTGGCTTCTCAGTTGGCTTGTAAGCTACTAAGCGATGTTCAAGCAATGTGTTTGGAGTATAGGAGTTTTGCATCCGTTTTGTATAAAAGCATCAAACATGGCGTCCAAATACATTAAAATTATGAGGCAATTTAATAGTGTCCTTGTTTTCCTTAGTGGCCAATGGCTCTGTTTATTTAAAACAAACCTTTTGCCTCCTATTTAGTATTTTGGGATACATTCATGATGCATTATTAATATAGTCAGGATGTTGTTATTTTTAGACTCAGTTAAATTAAGAAAGGAAGAGAGTAGTCATGCAGGCTAAATTTAGTAAAAATATATGTGGAATTAAAATGCAGATAGCTGGCATAATTTGAAGAGTTGATTGTGAATCTACACTTGAATGTTTTCACTTGAAATGTATAAGAAAACCAGTATATATATATATTACAGAGCATCCTCCTTTCATTGCAATTTTAACATTTGTGAGAGAAAATAAAATCTCATCTGGATCTTTTTTTTAAAATTTTATTTTATTGTTTCATCTGGATCTTTAAGTAAAGAAGTTAAGAAAGTATAAGGACTAGTCATACTTGTTCAGGCCATAAATTCTGATTAAGTTCATCTAAATGTTTAAATGAAATGGCTCCTTAATTATCTATATACCAGGTCCTGGAATAATGTTGTTTTATTCAATGTCACTTCATCATAATGTTGATGAAAAAAAAAATTAATGCCCAGCCTGGGTCACCGTCTGTAGAGTTTACACATTCTCCCAGGTCTTCCTTGGTTTTCTCCAGGGACTCTGGCTCCTTCCTCACCCAAGAGATGTGCCTGTGAGGTGAGCTGGAGGCCTAAGTGGTCCCCGTCTGAGTGAGTGGGTGTGAGTGTGGGTGTGGGTGATACGCCCTGTGATGGAAGGGCATCTTGTTCAGAGTGGGTTCCTCCTTGGGCCCTGAGCTGCTGGGATAGGTTCTGGCCACTCAGAATTGGAATACGTGGCTTGGAGAGTCATTATCTTGCTTGTTTTTAGTAACTTTCTTAAACGTATGTATAGTTCACATTTACCTCAATTTTTAATATCAGAAGTGTTTTAGGCCTCTGTTTTGAGGATTGGTGATGTTTTTGTGACCAGAAGTATGCCATAGGACAGGGCTGGGCAACCCCTGGCACGCGTGCCAAACATGGCACGCCAGTAATTTTTGCTGGCACTCGAAATCCTCTCTTATAATCTTCCGTTTACAATTTTTTTCTTAATATCAACTTTTTTATTTTTCAGATAAATTCAGTGTAGGTGCATCTTAGATAAATAAACAATTTTACATAACAAGTTATCTTAAAGACCATAGACATGGATTGACGAGAGAGGGGAAGAGCAATTTCAATAGTGTCGAAAACGAACTATTGAGAACTTGGAATGCCATTCCAGAAAATTTTTTCTTTTTAAAAAACTTTGCAACAGCGTTACTCTCCATGTTTTCATCCAAATACGCTTG
>NW_005871066.1:7273728-7276911 GCF_000147115.1 Myotis lucifugus
ATGCATGCATGCATTTTTCCCAACAAATATTTGTGGTGCTCCTATTATGTACCACTGAAAGTGCTTTGTCGGTATTCAGGAGTGGCAAGAATGAGCCACACGGCAACCTGAAAATGGATGCCGGTTTTCTTGTCAGTTGGAGTGAAATGAGTCGATAACAGTTTGCACATAATAAGTTTTTAATGTGCTCAGCATGTGTTCCAAATAGAATTATCAAGAAATGACAAGCTTCCCTTTTCCACCCACATTGCAGAACTAGATATGGGCATCTGAGTGGTAAGTTAACCATTTGTGATTTTGTTTCCAAAGATATGTACTGTGTTTCAAAAATCTTTGGAGGAATAACTGCAAGGAGACCCAGAGTCTGGAACAGTGGGAACTGATATCTTGGGCTTGAAGGAAGCAGAGGGAAAGTACACCCACTGCTTAGAACTCTGCCCTTCGACTGTTAGAGAGAGGGCAGTGATGTGTGCCTGGAGCGGGGGCGGGGGGGGGGGGGGGGGCGCGGAAAAACCCCCGCCCCCCCCAAGGAGGAAAAGGGGGTCCCGGGGGCATAAAAAAAAGGGGCCCTGAAACCGATTTTGTGGAAAATATCCCGGTATTTTCCCACTTTTTAGGGTTGTAGCCTCATGGCCAAGCTCCCAAGGCAGAGGTGAGGTTCTGAAGCCCCCTGCCTCGGAGAGCTGGCTGAAATTCCTGGCTTCTGAGCAGTCTTTTCTACCGAATGTTGACCAAGAGAGAGGGCTTGAGTTTTCTTGGGATGTTGGGACTCAGGTGACCAACTCATCCAGGTTTGCCGAGGACTTTCCTGACTTCAGCACTGCAAGTCCTGTGTCCTGGAAACCCCTTCGCTCCCAGGCAGACTGGAATGAATAATCATCCTAAGGAAATAAGAGACAAGTGAAGAGACTTGGTGTTTCAGTAACAAACCACCAGAAAAGTTAGCGGCTTAAAACAACTACCATTTTATTTGCTCAGCATTTTGCACTCCCGGCTGGGGTCAGCTGGGCAGGTTTTCTGCTCGTCTTCTTCAAGATTATTTGTATGGCTGCATTCAGCGAGTGGGTCGGCTGGAGGCTGGGCTCAGCTGGGATGCAGAGGCGTGTGGGCCATGTCCCCTGTCCAGGTAACCTCAGGGCCTCTTCCTTGCCAAGTGCCTCTCCAAGGGGCTTTTATAGCAGGGAAGCTGAATTCCTACATGGAGGCCCAGGGCTCTTCGGAGTGCGAAACCTGCTTGCCTTCTTAGGCTTAGGCCTGCAACTGGCACAGCATAAGTCCACCATATCTTATTGGTCAAGCCGGTCACGGTGCCATTCTAAAATCAAAGCGGGGGACTACACACGGTGTGAATGCCAAGGGGCAGTTCATAGGGGGCTACCAATGTAACAGTCTGTTCCAGAGGTGCAGGTGCTCACATGGACTCCCAGGGGCCTGATTCACCCTAACCTGTTTGCTAGGAAACCTTCCTTGCTCTCCTTATACTCTGAGAGAGAACAGAATATGAATAGCTTGACTATTTTTTAAATATATATTTTTTATTGATTTCAGAGAGGAAGCGAGAAGGAGAGAGAGAAACATCAGTGATGAGAGAGAATCATTGATCGGCTACCTCCTGCACACCCCCCATTGGGGACTGAAACACAACTGGGCATGTGCCCTGACCGCGAATCTAACCGTGACCCCCGGGTTCATAGGTAGACGTCGATCACTGAGCCACGCCGGCGGGGCACGAATAGCTTGACTATTTATCAGAGCCTCCAAGAGCTCTAGGTAGGTGGAGGACAAGTTTATCCCCACCATTCCTACGTCTGCTAAGCAGAGAGAGGATGGTACATCTCTTTTAGGTTTCTAGAAGGTTTGCAAGAAGCAACAGGTTAGGAGGCCTAGGTTTACAATGCTGATGCTCGGCACTAAAGGACCTGACTCCTGACTCTTCCCTTCACTGCAGCACGTGGTGGGAGTGGGTGCCAGGCTCTCTGCTCAGGGCAGGGATTACAGAGTCCCCTGCCCACGCAGGCCCCACGTCTTGTCTTAAGGTTTAAATGGGTGCCAGCTGTGGTCCTCCCTCCGTCCCCTCTACCTGCCTCTCCACTGCAGCTCTGGCCCCTGCACTGACCTGTTTCCCAGCAGCTCCCTGAGCAGTGCGCCTCCCTGGCAGGCGAGGTCCAGCCCTTCTTCCTGAACGCACGGGAGGTGAGGGTGCGCTCTGCGGCCAGGGTGGCCCAGCTGGCACTCCTGGGAGACCCGCCCAGCCCCCTGCACTTCAGGGCAGCTCCAATCCTGCTGGCTCCCAGGCTCCCACATCCCCCAGCCTTTCCCTTTCCCCCTTTTTTTTTTTTTTTTTTTTGGCTTGGAGAGAATTGGACCCCTTCCCACCGCCCCCCTACACAAACTCCGCCTTCAAGGCATCCCTGAGCTGCCCAGGCTCTGGGTCCGTTGCTGGCTTCACCCTCTTTCTCTTCCGGGCCCCCTCCTCCATCACGGAGGCACTATCTGGTCGCTCTGACTTCGGAGCCCTTCCCCTGTGTCTCCCCACCCTGCCTGGTGCTGCCTCCAGTCCCAGCGCATCCCGCCTGGGCGCTGTCGCTTTAAGCCGGTTCCCCGCCGCCGCGCCGCTCCCTTGCCGCTTCGGGAGCTCCCGCCGCCTCTCCCGCCGCCGCTCCCGCTCCTCCTCCTCTCGCGCTGCTCCTCACCCTCCTCCTCCGCCTCCTCCGCCTCCTTCGCCTCCTCCTCGCCGCCGCAGCCACCCCGCGCCCGCTCGGCTCCTCGCAGCCTCCGTGCACCGCAGCCATGGCCGACATGAAGACGGGCATTTTCGCCAAGAACGTCCAGAAACGAATCAACCGCGCGCAGGAAAAGGTCAGAGACAGGCGGCGGTGCAGGTGGCGGGACGGGCGGCGAGGGCCTCGGGGGGCCCGGGGAGCGCCGGGGGCAGGCGGCGGGGCAGGGCCGGCGGGGGGGCCGCGGGGGACGCCCCTGCCCTGCGCCGCGGGGACTGCAGCAGCGGGGCGCCGCCGGAGGGCTGCGGGGGGAAGGCGGACTCCAGGGGGGGAACTTCAGGGGGGGCCCCGACCCCGGGCCCCCGGGGGCCCGGGGTCGTGCCCAAGCCCCTAGTCTCCCCCCCCCCCCCGGGGGGATGGAGAAGCTCAAGCCGCGCCTAGAGGCTGTCCCCCCGGCGCCCCG
>NW_005871066.1:7277166-7324572 GCF_000147115.1 Myotis lucifugus
CCCCCCGTCTTTTTCGATCTCCCAGTATGCGCCCCCTTTGACGCCCGTGACCTTCTCTGGAAGGTCAGAAGTAAATCTGACCCGAGCCTAACAGTTCTGCTCTGCACATTTTTTGTGCAAAGAAGGACGTTTTATTGCATTAAAAAATCCGTATTGCACGGGTTGGTTCCCTGTCGCTTCACAAGACCCTCAGTCGCTTGGCCCCGGTGATGTATTTTTCTCACCCAGAGATGCATGTGCACGAATGGATCCCGGCTCGTTCCGCACAGCCCCGAGCAGTGGGAGCGGTATGGATGGCACCAGGCACAGGGCTGGCCTGGCTGCCCGGAGACGTCTTATCATGAAGACCTTGCGGGCCCTGGGGTCCCCATGTGTGTCCTGAGCAAAGGACGTTCCTGGGGTCGCTTGAGCGCTGGACTTGAAAATGAACACGGGCGAGTGAACTCCATGGCTTCTATCAGTCCAGCTGTGTTCTCTCTTTCACGTGGCAGGGTTTTCCATCCCTGGGATGCCGGTTACTAGCACTTGCCTGTGTTACTGAAAGTCAGATTGACTGCATTGCTCTGACAGGCTCGGCTGCCCCCAATTCCTGCTGACCTAGAAGATGAGCTGAAAGGGGCCCTGGTCCCCTTGCCTGTCCCTAGGCTGAGCCTGGGTGGCTGCCTCTGGTCCCTCCCTCCGCACATGCACACTCTCAGTGCAGTAAGAGGATTGTATTTCTTTTAATATCTAGCCAAGCTCATCCTGAGCTAACCGGGGTCCTCTCCCGCTGCTCCTTCAGCAGTTGAATTAGCAAGGCTCCTGCCCCCGTCCAGCCCCTGGCTACTTGTCCAAAAAGTAGCCAGGATCTACTGGGATGGGAGCCAGGTTTTGTCATCATTTTTTCATACTTCCTTTTACCCACTTGTGGGTATTCTCCCCGTCCCTCCAAGCGATTAACTTGAATCTTTGGTCTGAAGCTTTTCATTGAATCCACTTTCCATCTGTGAAGGAATTTAGCGATACAGTCTGCTTTTCACATATTATTTCTTAATCTAGGTCACCAGCTGTTGATATGCCAAAAATAAATGAAAAGAAAACGGAATGTGTCTTACAGAGCCCGTATGAATTGTTGAAAACTCCCTTTTCCATTAGGAAGGTTAGGTGTGCATCACGATTGCAGCTGTGGCTGGTGCTCACTCTTCTGTGGGAGTGGGGGTGAGGGGGCCTTGCCCAGGGCTTCCAGTGTGCGGTTTTCTGCACTGGCAGAAGTTGCTGACGAAAAGTGCCTGTTGCACCTAGTTAGGGGGTTAAGACACCAAGAGGCTGGGAATATAGGTTCTGCCTTTGGGTAAGTTCTGTGCCCTTCGCCTGTTCAACGTAAGGGGCATGTGTGAAGCTGGGGGAGGGGGCCCAGCCAAGCCCAAAGGAAGCTACTGGAGAACGGAAAGCACACTATAGTGCAGGCTTCACTAGACATCACCCCCAGTGGTTCCTTCTTTTTTGCATTTTTGTCTCTTCCTCTTCTCCAACGCACAGGCACTCCATCGTAATAACTCTATGCCACACGTGTTCTTAAAACCCTTTCTCCTTGTTTTTTCAACCAAAGTTTCTAAAAAGAGAGTCCACTCCTTTGGCTTTCTCATTATCTGTGCTCTCCCTAACAGCTTGCATGATTTTAGCTTCAAATGCACAAGTGCAACTACTCTGAGAGGTTTTTTATGAATTTGAAATATATATGTATTTTTCTATTGAAAATTCATAAAAGTTCACTGGAGACAGAATGAAATATACATATAGGCTAAAAAACAACAACCCTGCAACAAATTAGGCCATTCATAATTCTACCACCCAGGGATTTCACTATCATTTGATGTGTATCCTAGTAGATCTTTTCCCATGTGTACATTTATACAACTAAAATGTAGACTAATACTACAGTAGTTCCCCCTTACTCTCGGTTTTGCTTTGTGTGTTTTCAGTTGCCCATGGTCAACCATAGTCTGAAAATATTAAAAATGGAAAATTCCAGGAATAATCCATAAGTTTTATGTCAGACATTAATTGTGGGTATTGTGATGAAATCTTATCTTCCTGCTCTGTCTTGCTCGTGATGTGAATCATCCCTTTGTCTAGTGCAGTGATGGCGAACCTTTTGAGCTCGGCGTGTCAGCATTTTGAAAAACCCTAACTTAACTCTGGTGCCGTGTCACATATAGAAATTTTTTGATATTTGCAACCATAGTAAAACAAAGATTTATATTTTTGATATTTATTTTATATATTTAAATGCCATTTAACAAAGAAAAATCAACCAAAAAATGAGTTCATGTGTCACCTCTGACACGCGTGTCATAGGTTCGTCATCACTGGTCTAGTGTCTCTACCTGTGTACATGGTATCGCAGTGCTTGTGTTCAAGTATCCTCTATTGTTTGAAAGTCAGTAGTAGCCCTAATACTCTGTCACAATGCCAACATCATTCACCTCACTTCATCTCATCTTGTGGGCACTGTGTCATCTTACATCATCACAAGAAGAGAAAGGGTGAGTATCTATATATATAAAAGCCTAAGTGACCGTTAGGATCGAATGACCGTAACAACCGGTCAACCAGTCAGGATGAGCAGCAGTGAAGCTGCTCCTGTCCCCGGTTGGAGCTCCTCCCCAGCCGCCTGCCGCTTCAGCACTGCTACATCCCTTGGGCCACAGGCGGGGATAGGCCAAAACCCGGCAGTCCAACATCGCCCTCGGGGTCCCTGATTACGAAAGAGTGCAGCCCAGGCTGAGGGACCCCACCTGTGCACGAATCTGTGCACCAGGCCTCTAGTAGTACCATAAAATATTTTGAGAGAGATCACATTCACATGACTTTCATTACAGTATATTGTTATAATTGTTGTTTTAGTATTAGTTTTTGTTGTCAATCTCTTACTGTGCCTAACTTGTAAATTAAAATTTATCATTGATAGGTATGTATAGAAAAAAACATAATATATATAGGGTTCAGTATTGTCCTCGACTTCAGGCCTCCACTAGGTGTCTTGGAATGTATCCCCCATGGATTACAGGGGAATATTATATATGGTTTTGTAAGCTGTTTATTTCACTTAATAATCATGAACTTCCTCAATACATGTATATTTTCAATCAACATTTTACTTTTTTAAAATACACTTTTATTTATTTCAAAGAAGAAGGAAGGAGAAAAAGATAGAAACTTCAATGATGAGAATCCCCTGCTGGGGATTGAGCCTGTAACCCAGGCATGTGCTCCACTTAGCAATTGAACTGTGACCTTCTGGTTCAGTGATGGCGGACCTTTTGAGCTCGGCGTGTCAGCATTTTGAAAAACCCTAACTTAACTCTGGTGCCGTGTCACATATAGAATTTTTTTGATATTTGCAACCATAGTAAAACAAAGACGTATATTTTTGATATTTATTTTATATATTTAAATGCCATTTAATAAAGAAAAATCAACCAAAAAAATGAGTTCACGTGTCACCTCTGACACGCGTGTCATAGGTTCGCCATCACTGTTCTGGTTCATAGGTCGATGCTCAACCAATGAGCGACACTGGCTGGCTGAATAGTATTGGAATGCATAGATTTTATTGAATCCCTTATATTTTGGACATTCTGTTTTCAATGTTCTTGTTTATAAATAAAAATCAGTGAGAACATGAGTAGGGGAAATTTATGCACACACCCTTAAGCAACTCCTTAAATAAATTTTTAGAAGAAGAATTATTGTTTCAAAAGTACACTCATTTTTATTATAGCTAGATTGCCTTTCAGAAAGATTATATCAATTTATTTTCTCACCAGCAGTCAATGACACACTTGCCAACTCTGGATAATAAAATTTAAAACAATCTTTAGCTATGTCATTGGAAAAAATTAGTTTCTATTTATTTCATTTGTTTAAATTTTAGAAACTGAACATTATTTTTTAAAATATTTCTACATTTTTCATTTGCCAACTTTGCGTTTATATTTTTTCCCATTTTGTGTAATATTTCCTTGTTATTTGTTAGGGCAAATCCTATTAATCCTGAAGATTGCAAACATTTTTTTCTTCCTTTTCTATTTACCTTTTAATTGTTTGATAATTTTTTTCCGATATAGAGAATGTTTATGTTTTATGTATATATATGCAAGTTTCAGGTCTGTGTGGACCTAGGGGCTCAACCACCGATATCAGGGCTGAAGGGCTCATCTCTTATCTCTGCTGTGCATCTTGTCAGCCCCATTCTTGGGCAAGTAATTCTCTTTTGATGGCAAGATGGTTCCCAGCAGTTCTAAGTAATAGAATGTCTATGCAGGGAGCTCCTCAGTCTAGCCCTCATTGGCCCAGGTAGACCTTATGACTATCTCTGGAAGAAGAAAAAAATCTCTCTGGACAAGGGCCAAGACCATAAGTTGGATTGGGCTTGAGTCACACTTTTTTTTTTTTTTTATAGTTTCTCTGTTTTGCTGAGTTGGTTCCATTCTTCTGTCCTCTTTTCCACAAAAATGTATTAAATTCTGTCATCTACTAATGATGCATCTGCTGTTTTTATCCTTACATGTTTATACCATTTTTTAATCTCTTCACTCTAATTTTAGTTGGATTTTAGGAAGAGATAGAAATAAACACACGCAGTCAGTCTGTTTACCCAACCTTTTTACTTAAACATTTTATCTGCCCCCAATGATCTATATATATAAAAGGCTAATATGCTAAGTGTCCCTCCGCCCATCCAACCAGTCGCTATGGTGCGCACTGACCACCAGGGGGAAGACGCTCAACACAGGAGCTGACTTGGCAGCAGCGGTTCTCGGGCTTCTTGAGTGATGCACCCTGAAACCCGAGAAGAGGAACCCTATTCTTCGCGGGGCCACGTGATTCCACCTTTGGCCGTGGGTTATGTTGTTGCTGGGGCACTGTCAGCCCTGAATCTGGTTTACTGCACACTTGCGTTTGCATTCCATACCCTGTACGACAGCAACTTTGCAGAGTGCCCTCTCCCACTCTGGGACCCCCTGGGGGATGTTGGGGAGCCGGTTTTGGCCTGATCCCCACAAGCCAGGATGAGGGACCCCACCTGCCAGAGGGACCCCGCTCACTCCACAGATGCTGGGGAGGGGCCCTGGGAGGTTGGCTCCAAGGCGTGTCCAGCCCATCTTGCCTAGTCCCGCCCCGCCAGCCACCTTCTAATTAATTTCCTTTCAATGTGCTCGAATCCGTGCACCAGGACACTAGTTATTAAATAATAGTCTTAGGTGTAATTTTTTCATGCATTATATCTTCCCAACTAGATTGTAGGTGCTTGAGAACAAGGATAAAATGTCTTGTGACTTGTGGGTATTCAGTGATAATGTATTGAATTGACTTTCTATGTTCTTACTTGTTTATATCCCACACCTGCAAACACATTGTCTTAAAGCATCCTTCCACATTACTTTTTCTCTAACTTTTGTGCAATTATCATAAGGGTTTCACTGTTTATCACTGTAATTTGCATTCTCGTTTCGTAAAGGTAGGGAAGAGAGAGAGAAAGAGAGACACATCGATGTGAAAGAGACACATTGATTGGTTGCTTCTCACACATGCCCTGAGTAGGACCAGGGGTTGAACCTGCAACCCAGGTACGTGCCCTTGAATATGTGCTCCATCAGTATTAGGTTGAACTGTGCTAAATTGTCATGTAGTTCAGCCCAATATTGATTGTGTGATACGGCAAGAAACAATGTAGTCTCCTTACTTATGCTCAATGATGTGACATTTGTGGGTTTTTGATTGTTGCCTTGATGATGCCCACATTTAGGTTCGTTCTCAAAGAGAAACAGGTGGGTGGTGTTTATGTGTGCATGTACTTATGTGCATGTGTGTGTATGCGTATAAAAAGAATGGGAGGAGGAAGACCCTGCTCTGTGGAGGAGAGTCTTTCCATGGGGCCCAGGGCCTTGTCCGTACAAGAGTAGCTCATATGACTTTGTTTACATTGAAGGGCAGTTTGGAGACAGAGTCTCTGAGGTATAGCCATGGTTTCCCCTTTTAAGATCATCTGAAGACGTCCTTGTTGCCTACTTCTAAATTGTACACGCTTATACTTTTCTTCCAACTAAGATAATTTTCTATGGCTATATTAGAAATTGCCAAAATTAAAAATAATACTTATGAGGACATTCTTGACAGAAGATTTCCGTCTTCAATATTTTTTTTTTACACTCAAACTCATGTGTACCCATGCATCCTTGTTTCTCCAGGAATGAATATAATAGAGGTTCAGAACTGTAGGGACTCAGATTTTAACATTAGTAAAAGTTACTATTCTTCTTTACAACATAGCATAGTGTGTGTGTGTGTGTGTGTGTGTGTGTGAGATTTGTAAGTCATACTTTAAAAGTCAGCTTATCTGTGAACCAATACAATTTAAAATGCCTGAAATACTTGTACAAGCAGTATGGCCCATTCTCATACCCACTGTGGAGTACAAAATGTTGATCCCATCTATTTGAATATTCAATTAAATGGTTTTGACATCCCATCCAATATATCAGGAGAACCTCTTACTCCTCCCCGGAGTCCTTCTCTGGTGATGTGTTCAGAAACCCCATGGGGCGTTTCCCCTCTACAGGAGTCAGTGGTTTTCACTGTGCCCTTATGGAAGTGGGTCCCAAAAGGTCCCCAAAGCATCCAGATGTCACTCCTGTCCCCGGCTGAGCACTGTGGGGAACCCTGAACACAGTGCCCTCACTGATGGTTCTCATGGTTAAGGCAGAGGCAGGAAGCCTCTCTGATCAGGGTTATTCTCAACTGCCGGCACTACATGCCCCAGCGTGCTGGCGCTCCAATAGTCTGAGCTCTTTATTAATGGTCTTATCGTCTCCACACTTGCACATATGCCCACAGCTTCCCCTGCCCAAGATTTCTTATGCTGCCCGGATCCTAAAGTTAGGTTTTTATCAAACACTGTACCTAGAGTTATTCATTCCACTCCACTCCACTCTATTCTGTTTTTAAGAAAATGCTCATGTGGGTATACATTGATTTAAAGCCTGCAGTTTGAAAAACACTATCCTAAAGGAACTCTGGCATCCTTTTCTATAAGTTGGCTTTCTTTTTTACCAGTTAGTCCATCCAAGGATGTGTGTGTGTGTGTGTGTGTGTGTGTGTGTGTGATTAAGTTTCAAACAAAAATAATGTGAGGCACTTGGGAGGGGATGAGTATAGGAGGGAAAGGATGTTTTAAAAAATATTTTGTTCTGACTTTTAAAGTTGGGAATTTCTATTTTACTGTTTAAACACAGCTTGTTTTTTTTTTTTTTAAATTTTCTAGCCATTTACAGTAGGGGGCATCTGAGTAGAACTCCAGAGGAAATAAGTGGGCTGTGGAGTTCTGTGAAGGGGATAACAGATGTAAAGATTTCTGTGTTGCTGATATAATTTTCCAGATATTCTCAATAATAGCTGACATTTACATAATGAAAGTGCCATCATCATAGAGTTCAAAGAATTTACCAATGAAAGACTGTTATAAGACTATATACATAGTATTATGCAAAATTAAAGTGGTAGTAATCACTATTTCCTGAGAATACATCATGGGCCAACTTTTAATGTAGAAGTGCTTAAACTTTATTCTTATTGATTCAAAGTCTAAATTTAAGTGTGGTATTTAAGTGGATGTACTTCCTGAATACATTTGTGCAAATTTCTTATTAGGAATGATGTTGGATAAAGCTATGGATGAGATTTTAGTTTTGAAATAGTTGTTATGATATAATCGTATTTCACATTTGATTACCCCAAAGCTACTTAGAACAGATGTACAAAAATTCCAAACCACCATTTTGGTCATTTCCATCTTATTCTCATATAGATATTTAGTTGAAAGTTTAGTTCAGAAGTGGAAAGAACCTTAAAGTGTTTATAATGATTTAGTAAAATACACATGGGCCCATGCCTAGATACAGTTTTGTTATGGCACCTAATGCTTCTTGAATAAAGGATGCTAAATTTGCATACTCTAATAGTTGTGTATTCTTGTGTGAAGTCAATCTGGTAGAATCAATTCATTCGAGTCATTTATTAAGAATTTAATGTGTGAAAGGCACTTGCTAGATATTTGTAATAAGCAGTCAACATAGATATTGAGCATATAGACCAGCAAGTGTTACAAACCTTTGAACATAATAACTAAATAGTTATTAATGGTAAAGTTCCCCCTTGACACAGTGGCAGGACACTGGTTTAGAGCTGACTTGCTCTCTGAATTGTTAGTCATACAAAGATCCTTTTGCACAACAGCAGAAAACTCCAACCCAGTCTGCTTTCATGGATTTGTAAGGTCTCTTATCTTAAACCATCAGAAATTCAAAATAAAAATGAAAGCCTTATAAAATTCTTAAATGTCACACATCTAGAAAGATTAGTTTGTCTGTAAAAGATTTAATTGTGCTTGGATTCCCAACCTTTAATGAGAGAGAGAGAGAACACACACACATGGTTGCAGCTGGCACCAACTTGACTTAATTATGTTGTGGGCATGGACTTGATTATTTTGCAGGCAGTGGTCTTGAATGTAGGAATAATCTGTTTAAAGTGATTTGTAGCTTAGAAAGAATCTTAAATTTGACAGGGACTCTTCTGTAGCACAGTCTCTTCTACTTACTAATAGTTGCTAACAGTTGAATAACATAGACAGTCCTGAGAAGAATCTCCCATTTTGTGGTAGCACAGCCCAGAACAAAGTGACACCTTTTACACACCCTATAATTTCTCAATATTTGAGACATTTGTATAAGAAATCCTGCCTCTTTAACCCACATACTTCTATAGTACACTATCAACTTCCTGCCTGCTCTCTGTCTAGTGGGGTCTTCTCTGAGTCTCTAGGAAGGTGTGTCCAGACTTTTCTTCCCACCTCTCTAGGAAATGCTGTGAGCAGGGGGCCCGCCAGCTCTCCTGGGACATATGTGGGCCCATAGTTGCTCCTGTTAAGCATAGAGAATGAACCTAGAAATCAGATAACTCCAGGGCAATGTTTCCTTAAACTGTAATTAGGACTATTTGGGGAGGGGTGAGTCAGATTCCTGGGCCCAGTTACACATTTACCAGAATTTCTTAAGTAAGCACTTGGAAATATGCATTTTTAGTAAGCTCCTCTGGTAATTCAAAAGCTTAATGAAGTTTGTAAAGCACACTGCTTTCAGGAAGGGGGTTTTGTTGAGATTTGTGGTGGCTATGAGTTGCTAGGTCCATGAGTTGCTAGGTCCACGGCAGGGTGGTAATATGAAGAGTAAGGCATTTTTCCACCCAGTGGCTATAAATTTATCTGCAATGTAGTAAAGAGAAGAAAGTGAAAAGCAGTGTTCTTACGGAATACTTAAAAATACCCATGATCAGACAAGAAGAAGAAAAAAAAGGCATCCAAATTGGAAAAGAAGTAAAACTGTCCTTATTCACAGATGACATGATACTGTACATAGAAAACACCAAAGACTCCATTAAAAAAAACTACTCGACTTAATAAATGAATTCAGCAATGTAGCAGGATACAAAATTAACACCCAGAAATCTAGGGCCTTTTTATATATCAATAATGAACTTACAGAAAGAGAAACTAAAAAAACAATCCCATTTACCATTGTACCAAAAAAATTAAGATACCTAGGAATAAACTTAACTAAGGAGGTAAAGGACATGTACTCGGAAAACTACAGGATATTGAAAAAAAAAAGGAGATAGAGGAAGGCATAAATAGATGGAAGAACATACCATGTTCATGGATTGGTAGAATCAACATCATTAAAATGTTCATACTACCCAAAGCAATTTACAAATTCAATGCAATCATTAAAATACCAACAGCATATTTCAAAGACCTAGAACAAACTCTCCAAAAAGTCATATGGAATAAAAAAAAGACCCCGAATAGCCATAGTAATCCTGAGAAAGAAGAACAAAGTTGGAGGGATCACAATACCAGATATCAAGCTACCAGTATATTACCAAGCCATGGTTCTCAGAACTGCCTGGTACTGGCACAAGAACAGACATATAGACCAATGGAACAGAACAGAGAACCCAGAAATTGACCCAAGCCACTATGCTCAATTAATATTAGACAAAGGAGACAAGAGCATATAGTGGAGTCAAGACAGTCTCTTCAATAAATGGTGGTGGGAAATTTGGTCAGATACATGCAAAAATGAAAATAGATCACCAACTTACACCATACACAAAAACAAACTCAAAATGGCTAAAGGACTTGAATGGAAGATAGGAAACCATAAAAATCCTATAAGACTCCATAGGCAGCAAAATCGCAGACATATGTCATAGCAATATCTTTACAGACACAGCTCCTAGGTCAAGAGAGACTAAGGAGAAAATAAACAAATGGGACTACATCAAAATAAAAAGCTTCTGCACAGCAAAAGAAACCATCAACAAAACAACAAGGAAGTCCACTGCATGGGAGAACATACTTGCCAATGTTATCTCCGGTAAGGGTTTAATCTCCAACATTAACAGGGAACTCATACAACTTAACAAAAGGAAGATAAACAATCCAATTAAAAAATGGGCAAAGGACCTAAATAGACACTTTTCGAAAGAGGACATTCAGAAAGCCAAGAGATGTATGAAACATGCTCAAAGTCACTAGTCATCTGAGAGATGCAAATCAAAACAACAATGAGGTACCACCTCACACCTGTCAAAATGGCTATCATCTACAAATCAACAAATGACAAGTGCTGGAGAGGATGCGGAGAAAAGGGAACACTCGTGCACTGCTGGTGGGAATGCAGACTGGTGCAGCCACTATGGAAGACAGTATGGAGTCTCCTCAAAAAACTAAAAATGGAACTCCCATTTGATCCAGTAATCCCATTCTAGGAATATATCCCAAGAAACCAGAAACACCAATCAGAAAGGATGTATGCACCCCTGTGTTCATAGCAGCACAATTTATAATAGCTAAGATTTGGAAACAGCCTAAGTGTCCATCAGCAGGTGAGTGGATTAAAAAACTGTGGTACATCTACACAATGCAATACTACACCACTATAAAAAAGAAGGAACTTTTACCATTTGCAACAGCATGGATGGAACTGGATTGCATTATGCTAAGGGAAATAAGCCAGTTGGAGAAAGATAAATATCACATGATCTCCCTATATGTGGGATATAATGATCAACATAAACTGATGAACAAAAATAGATCCAGAGACCAATGGCAGGGGAAGCGGGGGAGTTAGAGATCAACCAAAGGACTTGTATGCATGCATGTTAGCATAACCAATGGACACAGACACTGGGGCAGTGGGGGCTTGCCCTTGGGGGTGGGAGTGGTGGTGGTGGGGGGTCAATTGGGGGAAAAGGAGACCTATGTAAGAATTTAAACAATAAAAAAATTAAAATGAATATTACAAAAAAGAGAGATAATAATAATCAAACCAGAAAAAAAAAAACCCATCCTTAAAATAGCCTACTTAAATTTCAAATAAATCAGCCAACATGAAGATTTGTCATCCAGGCCAAATGGCTTATTAGGAATATTGTATAGCATGGAAGGTTGGATTCTGCATAATCTAATTCTGTAAAAAAATATATGTCTTTAGAGTACTGCCCATTAATGCATCAATCACAAAGGTAGAAGACTTGCCTCAAAAAAACTGCTGCATATTTTTGGTAGGTGACAGGAGGGTGGGTGAGTTTGGTACATCTATTTCATCCATATTGTTATGGGGTGAATAGTAGTGAGACTGCAAAACGTGCCTAGTAGAAAATGAGGTGAAAACTCAAGAGGATGATTTTGGTCTCCTGTGGAGGCAGACCCATATTCTAGAAACTAGACCATTGGATTCTAAGTTTAATTTTTTTAAAGAAGCATTTTGTTGAAGATTTATGTGTCTCTATTCTTAACATATATTGTTTTGTAGTTTTTTGTGTGATGTCTTTGTCTTTTTTAAAATGATTTTTTTTATTTTTCAATTCTAGTTGACATACAATATTATATTAGTTTCAGGTGTATAACCCAGTGATTAGACATTTATATAACTTACTAAGTGGTCCCCCCTGCAGATTCATCACTGTGCTCCAGCACCTTGCTGAGTACTTTCCAGGTGGGATTAGTCAAGGTAAGATACCAACATGAAATTGGAGGGTGTGAGAAGTGTTTCTCCACTGCTTCTTCCTTGCTATACCACTGCCTCTCTGGCAGTAGCTGTGTTCCTAGGCTCTCACTGGGCCCCTTCTCCAAGGGGCCTGTCCTGCCTGGACTTTAGAAACACAAATTTGTCTCCTATGAACTTCTTGCTATGCTGTTTCTGTGTGCTTTGTCATCTCATTTGTTCGCCTAACCGTGCCCACATGTTTTTCAGCAGTCTCTCCATATGATCCATTTAGACGGAATTCTCTTTCCTGCTGGGTTCCTAACAATTACATTTTAAAATCCATGTGTGTCATGATTTCTAAGCCTCACCCTAACCCTGCAAGGCATTATAACATTATAAACCCATTTGCAGATAAGCACATATGCCCTAGACAATATATCCAAAGTCACACACCTAGTGAGTCAGAGTTGGGATTAAAACTCTTTCCTATTTTCATTTAAATTTGTAAACAGATTCTCCTTCCAAAGACTAATTTTATTTAAATGTAAATAAGATTTTTATGTCAGCTGTCTTATGAGCATATTGATTAAGTGTAAGCCCTTATTTTGAAATAGAATTTGATGAAATTCACAAAGAAGTTGTGGAGTTGCTATTCTAAAACCACACAAAGACCTAACCCCCCCCCCCCCCACTCTCACTGTAAGACCTCTCCCCCCTCCATGTGTACTTCTTATCTCTAGTTCTAAAAAGGCGACCTTCTCTGCCCTCCTTGAGGCTTTGTGATTATCAGTGTGAAGAGCACCGTCCTGCTGCCCTGCAGGTGCTGGACCTGCGGCACCACAGACGCGGCTGCCAGGCTGCACCTCTGACGGGGCCCAGGGGAAGTGGCCAGTTCTACCCTCCGTGCTCAGAACAGTGGGCACTAGGATGGTTTGTAGCCTGACATTCCTGGGGAAAAAAAAAAGAAAAAGAAGCACCTTCCTATTTTTAATGTTGCATTAATCTCTGCACCTTGTAGTTTGAGGAGGGAGGGACGCTGTCAGGCTTTACGGCATAAACTCTTTACTGCATTTTGAAAGGTAAAGGGTGTTGGGACTAAGGTGTTGCATATATTAGCAACATGATTTCAGAGAGGAAGAGAGAGGGGGAGAGAGATAGAAACATTGATGATGAGAGAGAATCATTGCATGCCCCCCACGAGGGACCAAGCCCCAACTTGGGGCATGTCCTGTGCTCTGACCTGGAATGGAACCGTGACCTCCTGTTCAACCACTGAGCAACACCAGCCGGGCTGACTGGTCCTTTTAAATTTTCTATCTCCATGTTTATGTTTCCTATCTTTTTGATGATGTTCTCACCGAGTTAATCTATTCTTTCCCTAAATTCACTGAGCATTCTTTTTTAAAAAAATATATTTTATTGATTTTTTACAGAGAGGAAGGGAGAGGGATAGAGAGTTAGAAACATCAATGAGAGAGAAACATAGATCAATTGCCTCCTGCACACTCCCTACTGGGGATGTGCCCACAACCAAGGTACATGCCCTTGACCGGAATCGAACCTGGGACCCTTGAGTCCGCAGGCCGACGCTCTATCCACTGAGCCAAACCGGTTACGGCGACTGAGCATTCTTATAACCAGTGTTTTGAATTCTGCATCTGGTAGGTTGCTTGTCTCCATTTTGTGTAGTTCTCTTTCTGGACTTTTCTCTTTGTCTTTCATTTGGGATGTGTTTCTTATCTCCTCCCTTTGGCTTTCTCCCTGTGTTCGTTTCTGTGTATCAGGTAGAGCTGCCATGTCTCCTGGTTTTGGTAGGGTGGCCTTAGGCAGCAGGTGTCCTGTGGGGCCCAATGACACAGCCTCCTCCGTCATCCCAGCAGGAAGCTCCAGGTACCCCTTCTCCATTCCCATCCTCCCGTGTGGGCCGTGTGCACCCTCCTATTGTAGTTGAGCCTTGACTGCTGTTGGCACGTCAATGGGAGGGATGGACCCCAGGCCGTCAGGTGTGAGGACCATTGGAGACTGTACCAGAGGAGATGCTGTGCAGGGGCCCACCTCACAGAGCAAGCTCACTTCCACAGGACTCTGGTGCCCAATGAGTCTCTTACTTGCATGTTGCTCATAAAGGTGGTTGGGTGGTGTGTGGGTGTCAGCTGAAGCTATGCACTGGGTGCAGTGGTTCTGGAGCCTCCTGGGAGGTGCAGGCCAAGGACAGCTGCTGCCGGTGCCCTGCTTGGGGCCACCCATCATGAGCTACAAAGAGATTGACAGATGGTTACCACTCATGCTGGGCTGGAGGTGCCAGGGAGAGGTGGAGCTGCAAACTGAGGCTAATATCTAGGAGTGTAATTACTGATTCATTGGGGTAATTATTTAGCATCAAGATCTAGTTATATAAAATACTAGTGTGAGTGGGGAGGGAACAAAATTGGAAACACTATCTAACTTAACATTAAACTTGTCACCATGAGATAGCATTAGCTACCCAGGATGCTGCTATTAAAAAAACAAAAACAAAAAATCATTTATATGTGTGTATTTTTTAAAGCTACGGTCTGTTCGATGTTTTTACAAATCTGTTTATATGACATTGTTAAAATAAAGTTGGTCTTTTGACGAGAGGGAGGATGTGATGGTCTGTTGTAATTTTGCCTTTACAAGGCAACCTGGGTGGGGGGCGGGGGGAGTGTGCCTCCTTGACACTTGGTTCAAGCTATAGATTTAATGGAGCTATGTCTTGTTGTTTTAAGTTGCTGTAATGCATTGTATTAGGGCCTCAAACAGAATAAAGATTGTTTTGAAACTTAAAAAAAAAAAAAAAAAAAAAGATAGTGCCAAGAAGTTTTCTAAAGCTGTGTACCACATTTGCACTCCCATCAGCAATTCTGAGAGTTTAGAAGGCCTGTATCTTCAAATGGTAAGTTTGGTGTTGAAAACTAAGCTGTGTTTGTTCACTGCTGTATCCCCATAGGACTCATATCCTTTGATAAATGAATGGTTTTTATCTTTATACTTTTTGCACATAATCATAGGAACATTCCAACTGATGTGGCAGGGAAATGAGATGTAAGGAGCCTGGGTCCTTCACACTACGGAACCACTATAACCTCCTGGGCTACCTACATTAGAACAGTTGCATGACAGCAAAGAGAATTCTGTCTCTGTAGAAGCTTCTGTGATTTTTTTTTTTTTGCTTTTTTCTATAGCTAAACTTCTGTACTAAGGTTTAGTTTGAACCATTTGAAAGTGCCATTTTTTTGTGAATCAAAAATTGTCAAATATCATCAACTTGATATAGTTCAACGTAAAAACACACAATCATTTGATCATTATTTTGCACCCACTGTCCGCAGATGAATACTGTAAAAGTAGAGAGTGTTTTATGGAAGATGCAAAGATGACTCAGACACGGTGGAAAAATACTCTCAGTACAGAACACAGGATAATGAGCAGGTGCTTGATAACTTAGAAATTATTCAGATTCTGTCTGTTGAAAAGATTGATCCTTTTAGTTAAGACATCCTGGGTTAGCATGTAAGATATTTTCATTCTAATTAGTTGGAAGGCAGCCACCTTAGCAGCCAAATATATCAATGGATGGCCTTGAGGTTTGACCTTGGGTGGTATTTCCACGTGCATTTGATGTGAATGGCCCACCTACCTGCATTGTGTCCTGTGCCAGTGGTAGGCACTGATGATGCTGTCAGGGGACTGTTTAGAGCTGGTCATGGTACTTTAAAAAGGGCTACTTTTATTTTCTTGTATTTTTCAATGAGGCAACTTAGTGCTTTATGTTTTCAATCTTCCTTTAGAATAGATAGCAAAAAGAGGATCCAAGTATATACTCCACACATCTATTTGAGCCAAATGGGGAAGTGAAAACCTGGTGCATAACATATATTTCCTTTGGTCACATGCAAGTTTGCTAAAGAGGTGCCCCAGACCACAGGTGGAGACAAAATTACATAGTATTTTGCTCTTCTGGGACTGGCTTATTTCAGTTAGTGTAATGTCTTCAAGGTTCATCCATGGTGTCACATTTGCAGAATTTTCTTACTTCTTTGAATTTTAAGGCTAATATTCCATTGTATGTACATACCCACATCCTTATTCATTCATCTGTTGATGGACATTTAGGTTGTTTCCACATCTTGACTATTGTGAATAGCGTTGCAATGGACATGGGCGTGTAGACATCTCTTTGAGATCCTGATTTCGGTTCTTTTGGATAAATACCCAGAAGTGGGATTGCTGGATTAGTGAACCTACATTGGCTGTTGCTCGCCTCGCTTCTGCTTTTTTTTCCCTTTCTGCTCTCCTTTCTGTTACTCTGTCGTTATGTTCCTTGACTCTTTTCTATATGTGCTCATAAGATAAAATTAAATTATACTTTTTTTTACTATATTACTGAATAGTTTATGTATCCTTTAAATTTATAAAGCCAGCAAAAATGGACAGAACCATGTTTAAAACATGGCTCTTCCAAATTACTTGTTGTTTAGTTAGGGAGAAGTCATTTATTTTTTGTAAATTTCACTTTCCTCATTTGTAAAACACTTAAAGGATTATGGAAAAGATTAGTAGAGCCCTGACTGGTTTGGGTCAGTGGTTAGAGTGTTGGCCCGCAGACCGAAGGGCTGCGGGTTTGATTCCTGGTCAAGGGCACATACCTCAGCTGCAGGCTCGATCCCAGGCCAAGTTGGGACGAGTGTGGGAGGCAACCAATCGATGTGTCTCTCTTACATCTATGTTTCTCTCTCTCTCTCTCTCTCTCTCTCTCTCTCTCTCTCTCTCTCTCTTCTTCCTCTCTACTCTCTAAAAAGAATCAATGAAAAAAATATCCTCTTGTGAGGATTAAAAAAAGAAAAGAAAAATTAGTAGATGATGCCAGCACAATGTCTAAGCACAGAGCCTGAGATACAGCATAACTTCTCCATACATTGCAGGTACTATTTTTTTAAATCGTGTAAGTTGAGCCCGTTGCATTTTTATTAGAATAAACAAACTTAAGTGGCTTTTTTACTTGCATGTGCCCTTCTATAGATTTTTATTTTCTGCAAGTCACTGGATTTCTTTTATATTATGCCATTTTCCCCTCTCTCCCCCTTTCACTGGTTTTCAAACAGAGTAAGTTTTTAGAAAATGGTTATGGAATGGATGTCTTCAGTCTGATCTATAGTTAAGTTTCCTCTTTAAGAATAGTTAGTTTACAATTATGAATGTAATACATGTTCATTGCTGAAATGCACCTATATTCCATTAACTAGGGATAACCACTCTTTAAATATGTACATACCCTATACCATATGACTCTGATTTTATTGAGAAGGAACGAAATGAAAAACATTGAGATTATAGAGACCATAGTTGTTGGGTTTTTTTTGCTTTATTTTTTTGGTTTTAGGCGCTTGTAGAATGTGGTTTTCATGGCTGCAGTAGGGATGGACCATTGCCTGAAGCACATTCCTCTGACTGGGCTCCTGGAATTCTAGGGATGGCCTCAGGCAGCCTCCACGTGCCAGATATTTCTGACAAAACGCCTAGAAGTGTTCTAAGTCAATGGCTGCTGCTGCTGAGTCTGGACAGGAGGATTTCTGGATCTCATCAAGCATCCGGAGGGAGGAGGGAGCCTAGCAGATGTTTCTCAAGTTGGCTTCGAGGGACCTTATTGGCACTCAGTGAACAGAAATACAAGACAATCTCTATGGAAGAAGAGAGCCCTTGTTCATCCAAAGGCGGCTGTGCCCTAGCCCTCATGTGTGCTGCCCACGTATTCCTGCCTGTGCTGACTTTGATCCTGTTAACTGGCCCTGGACTAGTTCCTGTTTAAGAATCAAGCCTGAAAGCAGAGGGCTGATTTCAGCAGCCTGCCTCTCCCTCAGCCTTGTAATGTGATGATTAGCCTCTTCTTACCAGTCATCTTACCTTTCGAGTGAATGAGGTTGGTGCCAAGAGCAGATGGGTCTTTTACCAAAGCTTGGCTTTTGCTTGAAATAATGCCCTTGGCTTCATGGTTATTTATTATTGACTACATACAGCACAGTTAATACAGTAACAAAAAGAAAATACTCATTTAAGCTGCCCGTTATGTTGCTGAGAAAACACACTTAACCTTTCTCGTCACCTGCTTTTCTGCAGGAACGTTCCTCGTGTAGGCTTGCCAAGGGGAGCTGGAAAGATTGAGAGAAAATGGTCCTGGCATGATTTTGATTGCCGATGCAGGCGGGCGTGTGGATTAAAAGGATTTGCTGCTGAAGCATTTTTATTTTGCAGAAGAGAGAGGCAAGCAGAACACTTTAATCTGCTGGTCACGGCATCTAGTGACCAGGCCTTCCCCTTGATTTATGTGGATGTGGTCCTCATCTCTGGGTCTCTGGTTTGATGTCAGTATTGATAATCGGTGTTGGTAGTGACAATTAGTGGCATCAGTTTATTGGGGGATGGAGGAGATACATGACAGAGATAAAACTATCAGCCTTTCTTTTTTTTTTTTTTTAATCTGGGGATGTTGGGGGTGCTGATCAGGATAATAGTTATAGCAATTGCTACCGAATGGAAAAAGCCTGGACAGAGCTCAGAGTGAAGAATTAGGAAGACAGGGAGCTACTCAGTGAAGTAAAGGTGGAAGAAGGAGGCGAGAGAGGAAATTTATAATTTAATTTTCATGACAATATTGGAAGATAGAGAGCTTTACACTTATTTTTATAGTTGAGACCATCAAGGTGCAGAGAGATAAAGTGGCAAATACAGTGGGGCCTTGACTTACGAGTTTAATTCGTTCCGTGACGGAGCTCATAATTCAAATTACTAGTATGTCAAGTCAAAAAGTGAACAAGTGAGACACGTGATGCTGGGCTGATGTTGTGGCGTTCACTGTGACGTTTGCTGCGCCAACTAGCGGTGGGGTATCTGAAGCTGGCTCGTAACCCGAATTTTAGCTCGCAACTCAAAGCAAAAAATCGGCTGAGAGACAGCTCGTATCTCGAAAAACTCGTTAGTCGGGACACTCGTAAGTCAAGGCCCCACTGTAGTAAGAACAGCTGGTGTGACCTTGAAGTGGCATCTAGGAAGGCTGGCCCATGGATACATGCTCAGACTCCCACAGTCCTGCCACCTTCACAGCTCATGTCTTATGCAAGCCAACGCAGGAGCCGTGACCACTGATTTTATGAGTGGCAACAAAAAATTGCTGTTCTATATCAGTTTTTTCACCAAAGCAGAAGATAAAAGAAAGTTCTGTTTTTTAAGTAATTTTCATAATGCTTTATAAATAGAGTTTTTAATAGATTTAATGTTTGTAACATTAGGAATTAGTCTCACAAAAGCCTAGATATTGCAAGTCTTAGATCCTTTAGTGGTATATGCAATTAAAATAAAATCCATTACCAGGAAAATGGTGCAAGTTCTTCCTTGTAGCATCTAGACACCCTGCACTTTCATTTTATTGTGCAGCCATGGAAATAGATGACTGAGTAGACACTAGAACATTCTCCAAAGATAGAAACAAAACCTCTTGGCTTCTCTCAATGCAGCTAGTTCTTGCTTCACTGGAGGATCTAATGTCTTCAGGAAGGGCCGTCTCATACTGCTGCGTTTGACTACTATAGCCTCTTGCATGCTGGCTTGAAACACTGCATAAACATACTCTGCTTTCAAAAGTTGAAATGCATCATTAATATATAACCCAATGTACATGTAACTATTGTAGCATTTTGGGTGTTCTGCTTTGGGAATTTCATTACAGTGGAGTTTATAATTACTAGTAAGAAAATGAAATCACACCTGTCAGAATGACTATCATTAATAAATTAATAAACAAGTATTAGTGAGGATGTGGAGAAAAGGGAACACTCATGCACTGTTGGTGGGAATGCAGTTTGGTACAGCTACTATGTGGAGGTTCCTCAAAAAGTTAAAAATGGAATTGCTTTATGACTCAGTGATTCCACTTCTGGGTATATATCGGAAAAAATCCAAGACACTAATTCTAAAGAATCTATTCGCTCCTGTGTTCATTGCAATATTATTTACAATAGGTAAGATATAGAAGCAACCTGAGGTCCTATCAGTAGATGAATGGTTAAAAAAATTGGTGGTACTTATATACAGTGGAATGTTAGTTGGCCATAAAAAATAATGAAATCGTACCATTTGTAACAATATGGATGGACCTAGAAGGTAATTATGCTAAATGAAATATGTCAGACAGAGAAAGACAAATATATATAATTTCCCAAATGTGTAATCTAAAGAACAAAATAAACAAACAAACAAACTCATAGATGCAGAGAACAGACTGATGGTTGCCAGGTAGGAGGGGGATTAAGGGGCTGGGTGAAAAAGGTGAAAGGATTAAGAATTACAAGCTGGTAGTTACAAAATAATCATGGGTTGTAAAGTACAGCATAGGGAATATAGTCAATAACTGTAGGATGCCACATGGGTACGAGAAATATCAGGGAGACCACTTTGTAAAGCATAGGATTGTCTGACCACTATGTTGTACACCTGATACTAATACAAAGTAATATTGAATGTAAACTGTAATTGAAAGATAAAATTTAAAATAAAAATCCTTTTTTAAAAAAGGAAATGAAGTGACTTTAAATGCTGGCTAGATTCTTTGGTATTGGGGGCAGCTTCTGTAATTATTTGGGAACTTCAGAAATTAGTAGTGAAATTGAAAAAGTTTCAGTTGGTAGGATTCAGGACATTTTTCAATGTGTCACTTTTAAATCACTATTCCATCAATAAATACTTACTGAGCCTTTTTGGACACCTCACTATGGGAATCAGTGCCATTTGGAAGAGTCAGGGCAGTGCAGTGATTAAAAGTATGGGGTTTCCCAAAGGAATTGAAAACAGGTGTTCCAACAAAAAGTTATCCATGAATATTCATAGCAGCATTAGTCATAATAACCAAAGGTAGAAGCAACTCAAATGTCCATCCAATGAGGAATAAGCAAAAGTGGTATATACATACAATGAAATATTACTCATCTTAAAAAGGAATGTGTTCTGCCCTGACTGGTTTGGCTCAGTGGATAGAGCGTCGGCCTGCGGACTGAAGGGTCCCAGGTTCGATTCCGGTCAAGAGGGGAAAAAAAAAGGAATGTGTTCTGAGACATGCTACAACATGAATTAACCTAGAAAAGATTATGCTAAATGAAAGAAGCCAGATAAAAAAAGCCATTTATTGGATGAGTCTCTCTCTCTATGAAATACTCAGTATAGGCAAATCCATGCAGTTAGAAAGCACATTAGTGGTTGCCAAGGGCTGGGGAGGAAGGAATGGGGTCTCATTGCTTAATGGGTCCATTTTCCTTTGGGGGGTTGAAAATGTTCTGGAACTAGGTAGTGGAGATGTTGGCACAAGGTATGAATGTATTTAATGTCACCAAATTGTCCATTTCAACTAGTTAACATGGTGAATTTCATGTTCTGTGAATTTAACACAATTTTTTAAGAAAGCAACAAAACAAAAACCAACAGTATGGGGGTTGGAGTTGGACTGACCTGGGTTTGAGTCTTGGTTCTACCATTTGTTACTTACTGTGTGAGCTTGCATGTGTTATGCAATCTCTCTGAATTTCTGTTTCTTCACTTCTGCTCTAAAAGGTAGCATTTGGGTGATGATCTCATTCAGAACTCAGGAATCTTAGGGGCAGGTACTGAGCAAACGGAGGCTCTGGGAGGTGAGGTGACCTTCTTCTCAGCTCATGAATAAAACGTGGCTGAGGCAGGAGTTCAGTCCAGGCCACAGGACTCGGATCCCATGCTCTCCTGCTGTGTGCAGGCCTCAGGCGAAGTATGTTCATCCTTGTTCCTATGTATCTCCTTCCTTTCTTGTCCCTCAGGCCGAGCACTTCCCAGCACACGGACCTAGTGGACGGACGTGCAGAAGGAGCAGGGGGCTTTGGGCGAGGGGGATTTGGAGAGTTTATTACCCCACCTCCCACCCACGCTGGGGTATTTGCTACAGAGCACTTGGGGGGATGTCCAGTAGTGATTTTATGACCCATTTTTCCAAGGACTTCTTGGGGTTCACTCTTATGCTTCTGTGTGCAGTCTTGCACTTCCCCCACATCCCCATCTCTCAAGCCTTGGTATTTAACATTCAGCTGCCCCCTTGATGTGTCATTATTCTTAGTTTTCTAGATCTGTTTACTATCTATTTTTTTCTGTGTGCTTTGTTGGGGACAGTGCAAATATCTCCTTTTGTATTTAGAAAGATTTTAGTGCACAAATGAATGAGGACCAACACTTGAAGGTTCATCTACCAGCCGTGGTCTTCATAAATGACCACATTGGCCCCTTCCGGATATGTGCAGGGGCATTTATTTACCTAATTTTGAAGCTTTCTGGAAATTCACTTAACATCTTAATCAGCACAGTATATGATTCTCGTGCTGAGCTAACGTCTTCTGCCATATAACCTAAGTCCTTTATGCTCTGTCCTTTGTCCACTGAAAAGTCATTGCCTATTCCATATTGCACACTTACCTACTCTATGAGAGTTGTTGAAGCCTGTAGCTCTTCCTTATTTTTGTTTTCAGGATGAGATCAGGGCCTGAGTACAGCTGAGCTGGACTTGGTAGCACCTTTTGCGATGAATAGTCTCAGGGTGGTGTCACAGAGACGACTGGGCTGAATGAACGGGGACAACTGGAGCTGTGTGAGGCTCGGTACTGGCTCTGAGCTGTCACACTGGGTTTGATGAGCCCCTGGCATGCCGGGTCTCAGCGCCTGTGTGGTGGATAGATAGAGGCCTGGCTTTAGTTACTCCTTGGTAGTTTGGGGCTATAGAAATCAACCACCACACTCATGTTAGGCCACCATGGAAGTGCATACATTCTTAGCTGTAATTACAAAATGATTTATTATGAAAATAGTTTAGGCACTAGAAAGAATCCGGCTTCCATGGAGTCCAAAGGAGGTTGAGAGAATAGAAAAGAATTTCAAAATTGGTTTGAGTAGCCTTCTTTTTTGCTTTGGAATTCTGAGACATGACAGTTGTGTTTTTAATGTGATATTTTATGTGATTATTTCTGCCTTGTTTTATTTTGACATAATTTTGTAGTAAAATTGTAAAGTGGCACAATATTCAAAACCAGGAAACCGATGCAGTACTGTTATCCAACCCATAGACCTGGTCCGGGCCTCGCCAGGTGTGTCCTGTAGAGCCCTGCATATTTTCAGTCTCCTTTGATCTCCGGCAATCCTAGCCTTTCTTTATACCAGGATGTTGGCGGTTTTGGACTCCAGGTCAGTTATGTTGTAGGACGCCCCTCAGTGTCGCTATGCTGTTTCCTGGGATTCGCTGATATTGGCAGGAACACCGCAGAAGTGATACAGTGTTCTCAGTGTGCTGCATCAAGGCCTTGGAGATTGTAGTCAACACAATAGTGTTTATCCACATCCTGATTTCTGGAATCTGTGAATATGTATCTTACCTGGCAGAAGGGACCTCACAGATGCGATTAAGTGAAGGATATTGAGATGGGGAGACTGTTTTGGAATACCCAGGTGGGCCCCATGTCCTCACAGGGGTCCTTATAAAAGAGAGAGGGAGGCAGGAGAGGCAGGGCAGGAGATGTGACGAAGGAAACAGAGGTTGGAGTGATGTAGGGCCCTTAGCTAAGGAATGTGGGAAGCCTGTAGAAGCTGCAAGGCCTTAGAGCCCCCGGAAGGATGCAGCTCCCGACACCTTCGTGTTACTAACAGAACCCATTAGCCTTCATCCTTCCAACCTCTGTTTCCTTCGTCTAGACTTCTGTCTTCCAGAACAAGTAATGGATTTGTATTACCTTAAGCCACTAACTTTGTGACAGTTTATTGTAGCAGCAGCAGGAAACTGATACAGAGAGCTGCCTAGAAAGCTGGACTCCTGAGATGATATGGAGAAGGTCTCTGAGGAAGGGGGCCTGGTGATCGGGAAGGGCCTCTGTAGCCCTTGGGATCGGGTGTCCCATCCTCCTGATGGGCTCAGCGGCACAGTCCACTGTTGGCCAGCACAGTCGTCCTGGTCACTCTCACATATCTGGCTCTTCTTAACATTTTCCATTATGGAGAACGTGAGCAGGGCTAAGATGAACAATGGATTCCAGAGACTTGTTGCTGCCTTCATCTAGGTTTTCTTTGCTATCTATGTAGAAAATTTGCCAGTAGTTTTGCATTGATACTTGCAGGTAATCACTTTTGCTTTTCGGATCTAAGCAAGACACAGGGTCCTCTGTAGCTTTCTGGGTTTTTTTTTTTTACAGGATGTTAGGATGAGATGGGGATTCGAGAAGGCGAGGAGCGTGCTTGCTCTCTGTGAGGAACTATACTTTTTCTTCTTGAGAGTTGTCAGCAGTGTGAAGAGGCGCTAGGATTAGCCCATATTCCAAAAGTGGAAGCAGAGACCCACAGGGCTGGACTCACTTGCACAAAGTCACACAGTGGAGCTGGGGTCTCAAGGCAGGGCCGTGGGCCTCTGAGGTCCTGGTCTCTCCACTGTACCACGTGACCTCAGAGAAAGGGGATTATGCTAATGTTTTTAATCCAGCAAACATTTAATGAGCAGTGCTGTGCTCGACACGGCCAGGGTTTGAGAGAATAAAAATATGATTAAGAGACAGCTTGGATTCCAACTGTCTTATAAATTTGACTTTTAGAGTGTACCTTTGAGTGCCCCAGCCATGAAAAGAATAACTTTGATTATTAAAGGGCCCTTAACAAAATGGAGTTTTAGTTGGATTGAACAGAGACAAAAAAATGAATTTAAGTCGGAAGTATGGCAGAGGTCTCTGGCCTCGTCAGCCAAGGGAGGCTGAGGCTGCTTTTAATGGGTTATTAGTTTAGCAAATCTGGACAAAGGAAGGCAGACCCCTGCTTCTGCAGGACCAGTGCTTCCAGTTAGTGTCAGAAGGAGCTGTGGGGACAGCTCTCGCTACGGGAGGGGGGCCTGCACTGGCGGCTGTGAACTGTGCCTTGGCGTTTGGATGCCTGGACATTCTCTCTTCACTTCCATCACAGCAGGACGGGTTTTGGCTGGGCATGGCCAGCAAGGTGCCCCCACGCTGACAGTGGGAAAAACTGCCCTGGCGCTGGGAGGAGAGCCACTGGATGACAGGAGCCTCGAGAGAGGCCAGTCTCGTGCTAATGAGCTTCAAGGAAAAGATGAAAATTGCCATAATGAGCAATCGTTTCTAATGGCCTTTGAATAACGGCCATTTGGTAGAAGAACGTGCTGTACCTTTGGCTCAGTGTCAGCATGGGGAGCATTTGTCTAGGGTGGTACCTGTCCCTTTATAAGCGTCTTCATGTTTTATTCAGATTGCCTTTTACCAAGATTGAACAAAGAACGCATAGCCCAAGCTCACTGATGAAAATAGATACAAAAGCCCCATATAAAAATGTTGACAAACAGAATTTAGAAGAGCAGTAAAGGAATGGATTATCCTCTACCAGTAGGATTTGTCTCTTAAGTGCAGGGATGGTTTAATATTTAACATAGCTTTTAATATGTTATATTGAACAATAGGGAATTACCATGTTTACTAGGTAAAAAATGGTTAAAGATTGGCATTTTCCTATGGTTCAATGTAAAAATGTAGCCAATCAATAGGTAACAATTTCAATAGGTATATAAAAGTATATGATAAAATTCAGCACTCATGATCAAAATATTCTTCCTTCCATGATAAAAAAATGATATTAATCTGATAGTGAATATCATAGCCATTCTATTTAAAATCAGGAATATGAAAAGGATCCCCTAATTAATAATATTATTTAATGTTGATCTAGTATTTCTGGCTAATTCAAAGAGATATGAAATAGAAGTAATATTATAACATGAATGTGACATGATTAACAGCTACAAAGAAAATTTTAAATATTTAACTAAAACTTATGCAACTATTTAAATTATTCAGTGATAAATTTAGTACATTAGTACATATGAGACAAAGAAACAAAATTACTGTTTTGTCATTAATATTTAGAAGATACAGTAAGAAAAATATTCTAACATAACAAAAAAGATAACTGGGCAATCCTACTAAGCAATGTGTGGGAATTATATAAAGAAAATTATATACTGAGAGTCATAGCTATTAGCTAAGTGATGGATAAAAGGATCTTAATGCATAGAGCTATGTACTGTGTTCTTTTAGAAGGACAGTGTTTTAAGGATGGCAACACTTCCCAATTTAATCTCAATTTAAAAAAAACCCCAGAAGAATATTGTCAGACAGGAGTACATATGAAATTTTGGATTAGTATCAGAGGACTCATCTTCATATTTAATATAAAGGTAAAATAACTAAAACAATGGGGCATTTGTTAAAAAAATTTATACACAGATTAGATTAGAAAACAGATCTTCTTCATGGAGTCATCATGTGATAAAGGGGAACACTCTGAAAACATATGAAAGGCAGAGTCATCAATAGTCAGTAGTAGAAAAAGTAGCTAATGGGTGAGGTCGTGAATTATGTAAGTCATCATTATACATATAGTTATATTATAAATAAAAAACTTTTCAGATGTATGAAATATAAAAATGAAATCAGATAAGAATATAAAAATTAAAGATGAATATATAACTGAATCTGTGAAGAGCCTGAATTTTCTAAACATAAAAGTAACAAAACAATCACATAGTTTTGATCGCATCAAAATTTAAATATGTTTGTTTAAAATGTATGAAGCAATATTAAAAAATAACTAACAAATATCATTTGCAACATATGATACTACTACAATTCACCTTTGAACAACATGGGTGCGAACTATGCAGGCCCACTTATATGTGGATTTTTTTTCCCCATTGCCCTTTGCAGTTCAAACCCGTGTTGTTCAAGAGTCAACTCCGTGGCTGGGAATCTGAGTATGCTGAGGGCTGACTGTAGTTACACCCGGAATTTTCACTGCAAGGGAGTTTGGTGCCCCTAACTGTTCAAGGGTCAACTGTACTTCAAAAGGTCTTATAAGCTAAAGTGACTTCTTTAAAATTAAAGTGAATTATTTAAAATTAATGTGAAATATTTAAAATACTCCAGCAGGGAGATGGACCAATGACTAGCTTAGATGGTTCTTAAAAGCAGCAATAAATGTGATTTAGAAAGATATGAAAAAGGTCAGATTAATTGGTAATAAAAGAAATGCATTTAAATTTGGATTTTCCTTCTCAAATAAAAAAGAAAATGTAAACAACTCATTACTTGCTGGTGAGGGCCAGGTCAAAAGGTCACTCTCCCAAATTGCTGGTTTGGTGTGCAGTCCCTAAGAATGTTTTCAACCTGTGATTCAGTAATTCCACTTTCAGGAATACATTGCAGTAGTTCCCTCCTCATCTGGGCGTACTTTCCAAGACCCTGAGTGGACTGCCCTTACGTGACATTCGGCATGCAGATGTTTTTGTTTAGCCCATTTAGTGTTAGTTTTTCAAAACTACATATTTAAATGTCAGGAGATCCCACATAATAACCCGGAGCTCAGATTTCTCTAGAGAAATAGAAAGAAGGTGCAATACTGGCCTGGAGCTCTCTCCTGGCAGCAAACTGCTAGAGCGGAACAGGTACCCCCTTTAGATGTGCTCTCTTCTCCTGTCCAGCTTCAGGCCGATCACCTACTCTGCTGAGCCTCCAGTGTCTTTACCATAAAATGGGCTAGCAGTCACTACCTCACACGCATTGTTAGTGTGGATTACGTGCACACAAAATCTCTAGGACAATGTCTGATCTGAAGTAGGTAAGCAGTCAATGTGGCAGATTGTCCCCCAAAGAGCTAGTTTGTAGGGTTCAGTTAGTATGCTTCGGGAATGTGTTTTGGGGCTATCAGAAGGGATACTTGGAAAGATCTTGGAATTCACTGGGATCATACATGTGTCTTGTGTACAGACCTGGCAGAAACTTTGTCATCTTAGACTCCTCTCTCTCTTGCCTGACATCCAGTCCATCAATAAATCATGTCAGCTCTACTTTCAGAACATACCTGGAATTTGACCGCTCCTCACCACTCTCTCTGATCTAGGCCACCTTCATCTCTCACTGACTTATGGGACGAGGCTCCCAGCGTGGCTTCCTGCTTCTGCCCTTGACCCTTACAATCTGTTCTCCACAAGACCACCAGAGTGTGTCAGGCCTCTGGTCAACACCCTCCAAAGGCTCCCCATGTCATTGGGGTAAGAGCTATTGTTCTCACCATGTCTCATCAGCCCTCATGATCTGGCTCTTCCTTATCTCTCTGACCTCATTTCCTACTACTTTACCCCCCCCCCGCCCCCCACCTGCTCTCTCCACTTCGTTTTTTCTCTTCTCTGGGTCTCTTATTGCATCTTGAGTATTTCTGCCATCTCACACTACACATTTTACTTACCTGTCTTATTATTTCTCTCACCAGTTCCATATACGCTTTGGGAAGGAACTTTTGACTATGTGTTCTCTACTGTACCCCCAGTGTTAACAGTACCTGGCCTTTAGTGGGTACCTCACAAATGTTCGTTGATGAAGAAATGAAAATTAATGAAAACATGTAACTAAGTAGGACCTAATGCGGCATTCCTTTTTCCAAAGGGAAGTTGTAAAGTAATGCAGCAAATTAGCACTTGCTATTTTTTATAGAGGCCCCTGTTACAGACAGAGAGTAATAAAGGGAAAACTATAGGTCCTTTAATATTTTTCCTTGATTAAATGTAAGAGCCACCCAGGAGCACTGCTTGTCAGCCCTCGGTGCTGAGGGCTCGCTCCCTTCGCACACACATTCACTGGGAGCTCCTGGAGCTTTTCTTCCTGAAAGAATGTCAAAGCAATTTAGTGGATAGGTTCTACACTGAAATAGTAGATTCTGTTTCACCAGAGTGAAATGGATCCTTTTGGGCATACAAAAATAATGAAATGTTTGAGATGCTTCATGGTTTCTTTCCTCTAGAAAGCCTTTCATTTATATCATTTAGACAACATATTTATTATGTCCCTACTATGTGCCACGTGTTTTGTAAGATATAAAGAGAAGGGTTAAAATGATGTCTGCACTTCAATAACGTGTAATTCATTAAGAGAGAATGTAGGTCCATAAGCAATTGCAAGAGGAGGTAAGTACAATAAAAGAGATCCAGCTTTAATAGTCATTGGGGACTTGGGATATGCCAGGTACCATTCTCAGTGTGGGTCAAAGCACATGCTGTTATTTAATCAGCAGTGAGGCAAGTATTCCCACTTCATCGATTACTGAAGTGAGCTACAGAGAGCTTAAAGTAACTGGGTCAAGATCACGCAGATAGGATCCTGCAGTGGGAGAACCCAAATTTGAATCAAGGTCATTAGACTCCAAGGTCATTTGACCCCCAAAGGCATTTCTCTTTCCATTCAAACATGCTTGAGAAGGTGCCATGGTTTGTGAGGAAGGGGATATGTGCAGGGAAAAACCACAGAGAAAGTTGTATGTCAGAGCAATGAACTGAAGAAAGGAGGTGGTACAAGGGCATGCTGACTACAACCATGGGACTGCCTGCAGATTGGTTGTGGGCTCCTTGTTGGCAGGGCAGGAGAAGGATGATAAGAATTTGGGGAACTTTAAAGTATTTCCACAGTTTTGGGACCCTTCCACACTTATAAGAGCAGAGTTGACAGAACGGAATTATTAGGCTTCCAAGATTTGTACATTATTCTCTCTCGGGTGAGGTAAGTTTTATGTGGAAATTGCCTTGGCTTTAGGGTACTAGAGAGCTTGAGGTGGGCATCAGAGGAGACTTGATAATTTAGCCCTAGGCTCAAATAATGGCAAAAAATAATGGGACTTTGTTTTGGGAGAGCTCTTGTGGTTAGAGGAAAGACCACTCTGGGTTTTGGACACAGGTTAACCTGGGATTGATTCCCACGCTATCAGTAGATAGCTTGTGGTATGTTTTGCCCTATCCACAGTGATGGTAATGACATTTATCATGTTCTTCTGAATATAAGGCAGCCAGTGAGAAGATTCACTCTCATTTCCCACCATGTATATATGTACTTATAAGGCTGTCATTAAAATAGTTTAATGTTAACTTATGATTTTAATGTGTTAATTTAGTAACATATTTTTAAAATCTTTCTTTCTTCTGTTTAAATCCCCACCCAGGGATACTTTCATTGATTTGAGAGAGAGAGGAAGGGGGAGAGAGAGAGAGAAACATCGATATGTGACCTTGATTGGTTGCTTCCCATACATGTTCCAACTGGGGATCAAACTTACAACTTAGGTATACACTCTGACTGGGCATCGAACCTGCAACCTTTTGGTGCATGGGACAGTGTTCAACCAACTCAGCCATCTGGCTGAGCTTAAAAATATTTTATATAAAATTATACTTTACCTTAGTGATATAGCTTTTTTTACTCTTACATTTTATGATACCTTTTTTTTTTAAATCCTGTACCACATATCTTTGGCCTCAATGTCTTTGCTCCCAATGGAGTCACTTTTTGAATTCTGTAACTTTATTTCCCAGAGCATTTCAACACTCTATTCAAGTTGTTTGAGATAAAGTACCCTTTGGAACCCTGTATGGTGCTGTCCTTGGAAATTTATCTCGTTATGAGAACCCGTTAGGATAGCTTTTTATGTTTTACTCATCCTGCTTTTGACTGTGATTTCCACCCACTGAATTGTTGTAAGTGAACTCTAAAATCTTGCCTATGACAAGTCCAACATTTGCAATCATGTGTTCACAGGTGCCTTTTCTGTACATACAAAAATGGCATTGAGTAATGTTACATCAAATTAGTGTGTCTACCCTAAACTGTACTTTCTTGTTCTCATTTAATAACTGAGAGCTATACAATATGAACTATTGTTTAACCAGCCAATACAAGGCTCTTATTTATATAAGAACAATTTTAGTAAAATCTCATTTTCAAGTCAGGCAGAAACAGTATTCTACAAGATTGTTGTGATGAAAGAACTCAGACCATGGTGAATACATGACATTTTGACATGACCACTTTGGTATAGATGCAGTGGTCTTGATGCCAGGTGTGGGTTGACATAGTCTAAAAATCAAGCCATTAAACACTCTGTTGCTTTAAAAAGTTACCAAGTAGTATATAAAACAGTCATTTTCTTTTTTTTATTTTTTTATTTTGTTTGATAAAAGTATTACAAAGGGTATTACATAAGTGTCCTTTTTTCCCCCCACCCTTTGACAATCCCCTGCCCTCCCTTACCCCCCAGTGTCTTATGTCCATTAGTTATGCTTATATGGATGCATACAAGTCCTTTCGGTTGATCTCTTACTCCCCTCCCTCCTGTCCCCCAACCCTCCCCGGCCTTCCCACTGCAGTTTGACAATCAGTTTGAGGCAGCTCTGCCTCTGTATCTATTATTGTTCAAAAGTTTGTAATGGTCTTTATTATCCATGAATGAGTGAGATCATGTGGTATTTTTCCTTCATTGACTGGCTTGTAGAACAGTCATTTTCACCCCATGCATAGGCTTTGTAGTCACATCAACCCTGAGATGAAGATAAAGGCACAAGTGGGGAGGGGGATGAGAGATGAAGTGAGGAATTGGTGAGATTCAGAGATGGGTTAAGTGTTGGTATAAGAGTTAGACATAATCTGGCAGCTAAACCACAACTAACCAAGAGTAATGTGTTTATCATACTTACTAGTATTTATTCCAGAAAGGGACATCAGTCATTCTTTATGAAGCATCTGCTCATGCTGCATCTTATCTGGTGTGAACCTTAGATAATTTGATTTCTATCTTCATGTTTAATAGTAATACTTTGGTATCAACTAATAAACCTAATGATTGAAAGTAGAATTTGATTAATAACATAAATTTTGATGCTTTCCATTCTAAAATGTAGAGGTTGGACACACCTACTTGTTGTAAGCTTCCTTATTCTTCTAATCTTATTTGATTGCATAGCTACTAGGCAGTGGTTTTTAAGGGGCCAAAAGAGGGTGTGGAGGAACGTATTTGAACTTCAGATGTTCGTGAAATTTTCAATTTCATTTTAACAATTACAGAGACAACCTCAGTAATACATGTATTCAAGTTGGTATCACAATAGTTCTTTAACCTGATAGTTTGATGATCAAGAAGTAACAGTGTTTAGAATCACAGCTAGTTCTAACAGGTTTTCTGAAAATATCTGTTTTCTTTTTTCTGATTATAAAAATCCAAATAATCCAATATAGCCTCCCATAATTAGATAGTTGATTAGGCACTGAATAAAGACATGAATATGTGTATGGCATATTAATTGAAAAAAATGAGTTTTACATTTTGACATGTCCATTTTGATGTCATGATATTAACATGTCTGGCACATGCAGAAAACATTTAGAAAATCATAAATTGTAGTGCTCTTTGCATATCCAGATCAGTTCACCAAAAGAGGAAGAGCAGAATAATGATTAGACATATGCATAGAGTTCCCTTTGCTTTTGCTTTTAATATCTACAGAACCCAACCTCAATGGAAAAGATTGAAGATAATAAGGATAATTATGTGTAGGTGATGGAGAGAATGGTACAGAACTAATGTTGGGGGAGGAAAAGACTATTTGAGATAACATGAAAGATACTATAGAGCATGAGAGCTAATGGTAATCACTGAGCTGTTTTACAGTTCAGACCAGTACAGTTCAGAATTTTGTAGCTGAGAAACCTAGCTGATTACTCAAGACTATTTAGGAGCTTTATATTAGAGTAAATATTATCACTTAGGACTTAGAGAGTGAGAATAGTTGGCAGTCACAGTAATTATGAAGATTTCCTTTTGGATTGGGAGGTTTTCGTATGTCACAGCAGGGTCATCACTGCACCACTTTTCTTTTTTCATTGTTTGAGAAATATGTTAATTAAATATTTTGTTTAAAGAATTAACCTTAGAGGACTCTGTTTTGCATTTTCAAGCCCCCAGTGAATTAATATCTGAGGTTATAACATAGTGCTTTCTCTTTTGCAAGCTTTCATTAGTTAACTGTTAGAGTCTCTCCAAATACCTTGTCAGTTAATTTCAGTATAAAATGTTTTCTGCATACCAGAGGGTCTTGAATTACGTGAATTTACACACCACTAGTAACTCAAGAAGATCAAGCCCCTATTTTCCCCTGGAAGCACCTCCTCTGAAGCACTTCCGGGTGGTGTCACTGTTGTTTTCGATGGCACCAAATAGTCATAACTGCTAAACCTTGTGTCCCACCTGCCATGGGGAACACTGGCGTTCAGAGCTGTTTCTTAACATCTCAGGTGGTCTGAGGTGCAATGCAGGGCATGGAGCCCAGCGCACAGAATGATTTGGCTTCAGCACCTTGATTTACTTGCCCTCTTCAGGAGTCATAAAAAATTATAAAGTTAACATCCCATACATTAATAGCCAAGAGTTTCAGAATAGTGTGGATTCTATATTTGTGTGTGCATTTATATAATTAATATTCGGGTCAATATTACTTCGGACCCAAGTGTGTTACAGGGAAAAGAATGCAGACTTTGAAGCCAGAAGGACTTGCTTTATAATGTAGATTCTACTGCACCAGTGATGTAATCTCGCCAAGCCTCTATTTCTCCACCAGCAAATGGATAAAAGTGCCCATTTTCTTGGCGATTCAAGAGATGTGTAAAGTGCTTAGCATGCAGGATTGAGTGGGTCAGCAGTAAATGGTTACGATGGGGGTGATGATGAGGGTAAGTAAAATTCGGATCTGTGGTCACAACATGTGTGGTATAACATAAACTATTGGTTTTCCTGATTTGAGACACATGGTTTCACCTTGCATATTGCACTAGCTTTAAACCACTCCTTCCATCTTGGACCTTGTATTTTCACATCAATGTGGTAAATGTAGGAGAAAGATCAAACCGTCTTGTCTAGAGCTGACTCACTAGCAATTAGCACTTTCATAGCTTGATTTGTTGCAAGTGTGAGTTACTATCTAGAGTAGTTTTGAAATTGAGCAGCTGCTCTTGGGATGCTTCGTGACTCCTACCACAGGATAGAAGTCTGAAGGAATTACTATCACACAAAATTTCAGACACCACTGGTATTCTAATGTAAGGTTTATTTTGCTCAAAGAATGACTTTTATATATATATATATTTTTTTTTATTGATATTTTACAGAGAGGAAGGGAGAGGGATAGAGAGTTAGAAACATCGATGAGAGAGAAACATTGACCAGCTGCCTCCTGCACACCTCCTATTGGGGATATGCCTGCAACCAAGGTATATGCCCTTGACTGGTATCGAACCTGGGACCCTTCAGTCCGCAGGCCGACGCTCTATCCACTGAGCCAAACCGGTTTTGGCAAAGAATGACTTTTTAAAAAATTCTGGTGAGAATTCTGGATGGAGAGGTGACAATATTCGGCAGAAGCTGGGTGATGGGTATATGAATTTCATTATATAGTGACCTGTACTTATGTGTAGGTTGGAGAATTTCCATATTAAAAAATTTCTACATTTTAAAAAATTCTGGGGTGGTTGCCTTCTTGGTGAAATATTCAAAAGCAATAGGCATGCTTTCGTCCCTGTCTGGACTTCATGCAACCACCTTTTAGATATTGCTTCTTGTATTGTGTCATTATTTGTAGGATGAGATGTTTTAAAAGGGTAAAAAAAGGTAAACGCTAATTTCAAAAGAAATGTGAGAACATTATCTCAGTGCAAAGAGATGAAGCTTAGAAAAAAGTCTCTCAGGATAGCTGCAATGTGACTGTCCTCTGATTTAAGGATTTTGTAAGTAAAATCCTCTATGTGTTCCAAATCCTTAGTTTAGCGTACATTTATATTTAACTTCCCCATCAGCAGAAGTAATCAATGCTGAGGCATTATTGAAATTCAGAAGTTCTACCATCTATGGCACTTAAATGATAAAGGATGCTCAAAACTAGCTCTCACTGCATTTACTAGTAAAGAGCCTGTTAGAAGATTCAGGAAAATTCCATCGGCACAGTGGACTGTCTGTTTAACAGATCCATGTATTAAAGCCTTGGGCTAAATTTGGGTCTGTGGTGTGTAAATAACATCAAAACCTAATATAAAGTGTTTTGTCACATTGTTTCCTCAAGGATGTTTATCTATAAACTAGAGGCCTGGTGCACAAAAATTTGTGCACTCGGGAGGGGAGGGGGATCCCCCAGCCCGGCCTGTGCCCTCTCGCAGTCTGGGACCCCTCGGAGATAACGACCTGCTGGCTTAGGCCTGCTCCCGGGTGGCAGAGGGCAGGCCCAATCCCTAGGTGCAGCCCCTGGTCGGGCTCAGAGCAGGGCCGATTGGGGAGTTGGGGCGCCACCCCCTGTCACGCACAGAGCAGAGCCAATCAGGGGGTTGGGGCCCTGCCCCCTGTCACTCACAGAGCAGGGCCCATCAGGGGGATTGGGGAGCTCCCCTCTGTCACACACAGAGCAGGGCCCATCAGGGGGTTGGGGGGCTCCCCCCTGTCACTCACAGAGTAGGGCCGATAGGGGAGTTGGGGCACCGCCCCCTGTCACACACAGAGCAGGGTGGATCAGGAGGTTGGGGCGCTGCACCCTGTCACACTCAGGGTAGGGCCGATGGGGAGGTTATGGCTCTACCCCGTCACACACAGAGCAGGGCCCGTGGGGGGGGGGTTGGGGCGCTGCACCCTGTCACACACAGAGCAGGGCCGATCAGGGGGTTGGGGCGCCGCACCCTGTCACCCACAGAGCAGGGCCGATGGGGGGGGGGAGGGTTGGGGCGCCGCATCCTGTCACACACAGAGCCGCAGGGCGATCAGGGGGTTGGGGAGCTCCCCCCTATCAGGCACAGAGCAGGGCTGATCAGGGGTTTGGGGCACCTTCCCCTGTCACGAACAGAGCAGGGCGGATAGGGAGGTTGTGGCCCCGCCCCCTGTCACACACAGAGCTGCAGGGCGATCAGGGGGTTTGGGCGCTGCCCCCTGTCACGCTGATCCTGGTGCTGGGAGGCCTCGTGGCTCCGCTGATCCCAGTGCTGGGAGGCATATTACCCTTTTACTATATAGGATAGAGGCCTGGTGCATGGGTGGGGGCCGGCTGGTTTGCCCTGAAGGGTGTCCTGGATCAGGGTGGGGGTCCCGCTTGGGTGCCTGGCCAGCCTGGATGAGGGGATGATGGCTGTTTGCAGCTGGTCACACACCCTTCAGGATGGGGGTCCCCACTGGGGTGCCTGGCCAGTCTGGGTGAGGGGCTGAGGGCTGTTTTTAGGCTGGCGGGTGACTGAAGCTCCCAACCGCTCCTTTTTTTCTTTTTCTTTTTTATTCTGGGCCAGCTTTAGCTTTAAGGCTTGGCTCCAACTCTTAGGCCTCGGCTGCTGAAAGCAGGTATCTGGTTTGTTTGGGTTCTATAATCGATACACTGTTTCAACTCCAGCTCTGAGATCCTGGCTGGCTGAAAGCAGGTTTCTGGGGTTTTGTTTAGCTTCTATATTTGTAACAATGTTTCAAACTGCAAGCTCAGAGGCCGGCAGGGGCAGGCGGGGAACGTTGGAGTCCTCCGTCACTGAAGCAAGCAAGCCTCCTGTTAGCTTCAAGCTGCCTGGCTGCTGGCCGCCATCTTGGCTGGCAGTTAATTTGCATATTGCCCTGATTAGCCAATGGGAAGGGTATCGGTGTGACACCAATTTGCATGTTTCTCTTTTATTAGTGTAGATAGAATGTATTTCTCTTAAGCCCGAAATGTGTCCATGGGACTTGGTGCCATAGATGACCTCAGGGCTTGCAATCACCATCAAGCTCCCTACTCTTACTTTGCAAGAGCCCCCTAAGTGCCCTGCCATAGTTAACATGGTTTATGCATCTCTCCTCCCCTCCAGCTAAAAGCTAGTGGTCAACTTATATCTCCTGCCCTAGGTCATGCCAACCAGAAAAATGGTGTTTGTTTTTCTCTTTCCAAATGAGTTATGGTGTAGAGCAGAGGTGGGGAACCTTTTTTGTGCCAAGGGCCATTTGGATATTGATAACATCATTCATTTAATATAATGCACAATATAAATTTATGTTACTATGAAAAAAGCTCCTAGATTTGTTGAATTTTGAGTCCTGCCTGGGTTTGCCTTGGCAAGACCAGACCAAAGGACTTTGTGGGCCTTTCACTGCCCATAGGCCAATGTTCCCCACCCCTGGTGTAGAGCTTGGATCTTGGAGTCAGACAGAACTCGGTTTTAGGCCCTGATACTGCTTTTTAATAGCTATGATACTTGGGTCTCACAAATTCTTAGATTCCTTTTCATAAATTGAAAATAATAGCGGTATCTATCTCATAGCTCTATTGTGAAAGGGAATACTGTTCCTCACTTAACTGGCACCCAGTAAATAATTGTGTGAATAACCATTGTTATTAGTATGATTCTGAATCATTGACTTAGAAGTCCGAGTGTTTGAACATGTTGCTTGCTGCTGCCCAAAGTTGGAAATTGCCATCTTTTTTGGTTGTCATGGAGAATTCAAAGATGAATTTTTTGTAATTCTTACTTGGAAGGGAAGGGAGGAGAACTTTCAGTCTGAAACCAGAAGCACATGGGGGAAAAGTAGACCCTAGCGGCTATTTGACTAACTTACACATGTGCCCTTGCACACTGGATTCAAGCCCAGATCTTTACATAACAGCATTCTATTTAGGAAGAAGTTGTGAGGACACAGCTCCATCTGCTCAGGTCCCTGATGACTCAGCAATGCAATCAGGCTGTGTGCCCAAGAGAGTACAGAGGGAATGCCTGCTGCCCATGAACATCAATTTCTCAGGTTTTCCACTAGAAACCTGGCCTTCTAAATCCCTAGGTGGTCCTTCCCCTTCTCTACTACATGATGAGATTCATGATTAAATGCCAAGAATTACTCACCAGAGAGAAGCAGCATATCCCTGAGGGGGTGCTCTGTTTGTGCTCAGAAGCCAGCCACTGGGTGTGTTTTTTCTGGGGCCACTCGGTAGGAACCCTGGTACCGGACTATGTCAGACGCTGCCTGTGACTGGCCTGGGGCTACCTAACAGGAGCTACAAAGTTATTCATGGCTGTTAGCTGCCTTCGCCGGGCCTGGATGCGCGTGGGAGGGGTGGGCCATGCTGTTCGCTAAGGCCCAGCCTGGGCGGGTCAACCAACGGTCCAAGTCCCCATGAGACCTGCCTCCCCTGTCGCCTGCCCATAGGCTCACTTGCTGCAAGAGCCTTGGCGATTTGCACATTGGATAAGGCAGGGTCTCAGGGAGTCACTATAGTTGGGTGAGTGTTTTCACCAGGTTAATACATTTTCAGATTTGGCACCAGTGCTGGGCCTGAGGCTGCTCAGCAAAAGTCTCAGGGTACACCAATCCAAGCTGCCATTTTGGCCTGTGGACCTTTTCAGTGGGGGATGGTTCCAGGGATTTGTCAGGGTGGACCTAGTGCAGTTCACCAGACTAATGCAGATTCATATTTGACTGTGTGGGCGGAGGGCTCAATGCAGGGACAATGGCAGCCATTCCTCCAGCGCATGTCTGGAAGCCACAAAACTCAGTATCTTCCTGGATTCCCCTCCTCCTTTTTGCCCTCACCCCCAGCCAACATCCCATCTCCTGGAGCCCAAGGTGTTTGTGAGCTGGACATTTTGGGGTATACCTGGGTTTTCAGCAGCCTTCTGTCTCACCAGGTTGGACAGAATCCCTGCTGATTTTCACAGCCAGATGTCATATAGACTTTTCTTGTCAGCACTAGTGTTCCAGGCTGGGAGCCCAGCGGAGGGTTGAAATCCTTTTCTCCTCAGGGGGGGCCTCTGCAGCTGAAATATAATTCTGGATTCTCAATCGCCACACGTGAGTGGGGGCCAGCTCACTTGGTGTCTCTGCCCCTCCTATCAGTCTCCCTGTGGCTTCTTCTGTATATCCTTAGTTATAGGACTTCTGTTCAGCTAGTCTTCAGGCAGTTATTCAGGTTGATTGTTCTATAATTTAGTTGTCATTTTGATGTGGTATGGGAAGTGGTGAATACACCATCCATCTATTTTGCCATCTTTTCTAGAATCATGTGTTTGTGTGTTTTTAATTGATTTTTTTTTTTTAGAGCGAGAAAGAGAGAAAAAGAGAGAGAGAGAGAGGTCAGTGTGAGAAAGGAACATTGATTAGCTGCCTCCTGCATGCTCCCCAACCAGAGGCAGAACCTGCAACTTGGGCATGCGCCCTTACCAGGAATCGAACCTGCCACCTTTTGGTTTATGGGATGACACTCCAATCTACTGAGACACACTGGCCAGGGCATGCATTTCTGTTTTAAGCTAAGTGTGATTATAAAAGAGTCAAAAAGTTAAAAAAAATAGTTTTTCCAGTAAACTAAAAATATTACAGTAAGCCAAGATTAATTTATTATTGATGAAAAATAAATTTAGTGTGCAGTGTTTATAAAGTCGACAGTAGTGGACAGTAATGTCCTAGACCTTCACATTCACTCACCTCTCACTCACTGACTCACCCAGAACAATTTCTAGCTCTGCAAGCTCCATTCATTGTAGGTGCCCTATACCAGCATACCATTCCTTATCATTTCTACTATATTTTCACTGTTCTTTTCCTATGTTTGGATATGTTTAGATGCATATGTTTAGATGATCTAGTTATCAGTTGTATCTTTTAAAACTGTGATTTTGCACAGTGCCCCATCTCAAGCTTAAGAAGTTCTAGTGGCAGTGTAGCCGAGAAACTTATAACATACTAGAGGCCTGATGCACGAAATTCATGCAAGAGTAGGCCTTCCTTCCCCTGACTGCCAGCACCAGCTTCCCTCTTGCATCTGGGACCCGGGCTTCCCTCTGGCACCTGGGACCTGGGCTTCCCTCCCAGCCTCGGCTTTGTCCAGAAGGACTTCCAGTCTAATTAGCATATTATGCTTTTATTATTATAGATTTGTCAATTTAGAAGGTTCCCTTTCAGAGTTATTTAGGAAAGTGGATAAAATCTACAGGGGGTGGGGGAGGGTACTGTCTTTGCTACTGCATTCCGATCAGGTTTAGAGAGGACAGGCATGCAGCCACTCCTCTGCTTGGCTCTGATCCCAGGTGAATGCCTCATAAGAACAGAGGGAAGGTGGCGCAGAGGCTGGGATATGGAGGGCATGCAAGGTGGAAAGAGCATCCAGCTGCCCTTTGATGCATTCCCTTAGAATCCTGGCTCTGACACAAAATGTCCACTCTCTAGTTTGTACATTGAACATTTAAAAAATTAACATTTAATTATACAAATATTCATGACTATATTTCCCAGGTTAAAAATCAAATTATTGCAGATAAGACTAAACATTTTTTGTTCTCTATGTCCAGTACCCGATGGTGAGTCTGCACAGAGTAGGGCTGAGTGCATATTTGTTCACAGATGAAGGACACCAGAATTCGTACTTACCCTACTCAGCCATTGTGAAATGTTCTAATAATGATTCCATGTAGGTAATGGTGATGATTGCTATTTATAGATTTTGGAAAACCTAGGAAAAATAGAATTAAAAACTTACCCATAGTCCTGCCATGTGAAGATACTGTTGGTAACCACTATCATTCTTTTGTTCCTCCCATAAATATTTATTTTTGTAATAAGGGGCTTTTTTTGTTTGTCACATTTTCCAGGCCACTGTTTCTTCCTTATAAGTGGCAAAGGCTGTGTGAATGTCAGCTGCTGATTGTGAATCTCGTTTTAGTTTTCTAAATCTTGTAATTACAGGAAGTCCTAATGAGAGAGTGAGGGCTGGCTGCAATTCTCATCTTCCGTGTCGCTGTGAGTGCTCACATGTGCTTTGAGGACCCTGCTGCTTGAGCAGGACCGCACTGACTGGTGCACAGATGCTGTGTGTAGGAGCAGAAGTGTCCAGCTGCGGGATTTTGATAAATCGTCTGGGGTCATAAGTGCGCCATAGGAATAACAAAGCACTGCTCATCTCTGAGGTCATGCACATTTGTGATGTCAAGGAAAACGAGACTGTCTGTGATAAAGTGGTGTCCCTAATTGTGAAAATAAAGATGATTCAGTGATGTTGCTAGGATTGCAAGGTGACACCTTAGGAACAAAACAAAACAAAACAAAAAAATAACTTGAGATCTTTGCTTTACACTTTACATCAAAACCACTCCAGGGACAGCATGGCTCCTACTGTGTTGGGCACTGAGAGTCTAGAGCAGTGGTTCTCAACCTTCCTAATGCCGCGAACCTTTAATACAGTTCCTCATTTGTGGTGACCCCCAATTTCATTGTTGCAAATTGAACATAATTAAATCATAGTGATTAATCACAAAAACAATATGTAATTATATATGTGTTTTCCGATGGTCTTAGGCGACCCCTGTGAAAGGGTCGTTCAACCCCCAAAGGGGTTGCGACCCACAGGTTGAGAACCACTGGTCTAGAGCCAACCTGCATGGCTCCAAATCCTGGTTTTGCCACTTATTAGCTGTGTGACTTGGATCAAGGTACTTCCCCTCCGTATGCCTCCATTTTCTCAACTGTAAAGTGGGGATGATAATGGTAGCTGTCTTAGGGTAGTTGTGAGAATTAAATGAGTCACTAAATTAGTTACTACTTAGAACTATAATTTAGAACAGTATCTGTCACAAAATAGGTTTCATACAAGTTATTGCAACTGTTATTATGATTTAAAGAATTAAATATTTTATCTAAAGAAACTAAATCAATCAGGAGGAAATATAAATTAATATTTATTTGACTTTAAGAGTGGGAAAGGCTCCATAAATGTGTAATAAATGTAAGAAATCACAAAGGACCGATAGATTTAACTACATAAGCATTAAAGTTTATATTGTATAGGATAAGAAAACAGAAAAAATATTTACCATATTAAGAACTACATTTAAAAACCAAAGTAAATAGTTGCAACAGGTTTGACAAATAATTATAGTTAGGCTTCAAACCCAATTTGGTACGATGCCAAAACTCATGCCTTGGATTTATGTTACATTATATATGGTTGCTGTTAGTCTGTGTTCAAAACTATTCATGAACATTTATCTGAGTGTATGTATGTGTGTATATACATGTATGTATTTCTTTCCTGCTTGTTTCATAAATGGTATGTCATCTTACAGTAACATCAAAATGAAAAATGCCAAGTGTTACTAGTAAAGATAGGGGAGAGAAGAAAAAGTAGAAACAGTGTAGGAAGGATGGAGGCCGAGCTACAGTAGAGCTGTGATTGACAAGGCAGCGTAGGAAGTTGAAGCAGGTTTGGCTGCCATTGTCCATAGCCTGAATCTACCTAATTACTTAAGGGATGTAGGGATAGTTTTGATAGTAAGAACAGCAGAAACATTTCTCCTCAGTTTTTAACAGAAGGTACTTACTGATCACTTTTTAAAAATATACTTTTTTTTATTGATTTCAGAGAAGAAGGGAGAAGGAGAGAGAGATAGAAACATCAATGATGAGAATTATTGATTAGCTATTTCCTGCATACCTCCCACTGGGGATCAAGCCCACAACCCAGGCATGTGCTCTGACTGGGAATGGAACCAGTGACCTCTTGGTCCATGGTTGACACTCAACCAACTGAGCCACACCAGCCTGGCATGACAACAATTTTTAAGGGCTTTCATTTTGAGTAAATATCTGTTACCCTTACTTGGGCTTAGGCTTATTTTACAACTGAGGCTTTAGAACTTTGACTCAGTGTAAGATAGATTTAAATCAGGGGTGGGCAAACTTTTTGACTCGAGGGCCACAATGGGTTCTTAAACTGGACCGGAGGGCCGGAACAAAAGCATGGATGGAGTGTTTGTGTGAACTAATATAAATTCAAAGTAAACATCATTACATAAAAGGGTACGGTCTTTTTTTTTTTTTTTTAGTTTTATTCATTTCAAACGGGCCATAGTTTGCCCACGGCTGATTTAAACACTAGTTGGCGTGCTTTCACATGGTGTATTTAGACCCTCAGCAAACTATTCTGAGACCAGTTTTGTTATATGTCTAGGTGTACGTGCATGTGAACTGTAAAACTGTAAACATACCGCCCCTCCCCATGGGTTTAGGATGGGCACATGGGAACAGTGATCACTACGTCCAGAGATGGTCTCCTGCCATCAGCCAGGGCCGGGCAGGAAGCGGAGTTCAGCTTAGGTGGTTCAAGAGGTTTTAGTGAAGGGACTGTTTGCACAAGTGTGGGAAGCGTTAAGGGAATCCAGAGACCAGTCACAACAGCAAGAAGCTGTACCCAAGCTGTAGGCCTGAGGGGGGAAAAGGAGAAAGTGGTGCAGGCAGATCCAGTGAGAGCTGCGGTCATCAAGGAGGGGTCTCTGGACAGGAGCTACAGGGGTGAGGGACATAAGTGCTGCCAGAAACACACTCAAAACCGGGACAGATCAGAGCTTGGCCTTTATTTCCTTGCCTCTTTCATCCCCTGCTGCTGCTTCCCTTTGGCCCCAGAGGTCAGAGGCCAGAGAGCTCGTGTGACCCAGCCCATTGGATCAGCCCCGCAAGGTGCAGGGATCTGCAGAGAACGGGTGTGGGGCTGACATACAGTTATGTCTCTGGAAGATCTTGATGTGAGTGGCTTATCACATGATTTTATTTCATTAGCTGTCACCTAAATGGTGGGAAAAGACAAGAAAACTTTAGCTTGGTTATGAATCCCCCTCACCCATTATCTGAGCCTGGTTTACATTGAATTATTCATACAGGTCCATTGATGGTAGCGATGTATGCGTCACAATAACCTGCAGGGGCAGGGGTTACACTGTAGGGATTCTGTTTGGGAACAAGTGGTCTCAGGCTCCTGCGTGGGCCTCTGGCCAGGAGACAAACAAGGGGGAGTCGTGGACTCCCGGTGACTCATCCAGGTGCTGGAGCTTGTGCCAGGCGGAACCAGGACATTAATTATTTGCTTATGTTCCTGAGAGATGGCTCACTTCCTGGTGTTATGTAGATTTGGCATTAAATTAAAATAATTACTCCTTAGGAATAAGCTTAAGGCTTTGCCCACATCTGACAAATCAGAGTTCTGTGGTCATCAGAACACCCTATGGACCTGCTACAGCAGAACCTGCCAGGTGGTCCTGGTGCCGGCCAGGTTGAGGAGCCCTGTTTTAGAGGTGCCAGGCTCCCAAGTCAGATCTCTGTGGTGCGGCTCAGGGTTTCCCCTAGTGCAGTGGTCGGCAAACTGCGGCTCCTGAGCCACATGCAGCTCTTTGGCCCCTTGAGTGTGGCTCTTCCACAAAATACCGACTTCTGCACATGGGCCACGAAGTTTCAATTGCACTGTATGTGCGCGCCCGCATATGGTATTTTGTGGAAGAGCCACACTCAACCGGCCAAAGAGCTGCATGCGGCTCGCGAGCCGCAGTTTGTGTGTTTGGTAGAGCATCGGTCTTGTGAGCTACTCCATTGACAAACATGTTGTCTGGTCATAAATATTTTGGACAACAACTACATTCTGCATCTTCCTCTTGGAGCATCCACATGCAGTTGGCATACTAAGGCCATATGAAGTCATCTAGTTTCCTGGATAATTTTCTCTAAGAGTGAGTTATTATTTAAATCTACATTTATTTGCTTATCCTTGGTCTTTCCAACTAGTTATATAACCCCTTGGTGTGGCCCTCACCCCCCCAGGAGAGTATATCTGTACAGTCCATATCCAGAAAGAAAGCACATTTTAGTCATTTATGTGTGTACTTCACGATCTGAGTATAGTGCAGGCATTACTTTTCCCATTTCCTAAGTTTGTAGCTTAATATTTTGTAAGCAGCCTATCTTGGATGTCCAGCTATGCATACTATCCATCCCTCCCTCCTCTTCCCTCAGGTTTCTTTGGCTCTTCGCCAGGGTCTCACATTCACTGGGGAGAAGGGGAGAGTCTCTGAGGCCCTGCAGATCCCTCTAAGAGAATTAGGTCCTTCACACTCTTTAGAGACACTTCTTCAAAGTGGAACTGCCTCTTGCTAAAACTGGCCGCTTTTCACAGCACAATTTAAATGTATTTTATGCTGACAAACTCTGTCATGAGACTCCAAGTAAGAGGTGATGAGGGAAAAGAAAAAGAAAAGACGATGAAGGGGAGAGAAAAACCCTATTATGTTCAGAGGAGGCAGTGATGCTTAGTATTTGAAGATACAGAACATGGTGTCCTGCTCACAGCCGGTGCTGAGTGGGCATTTGGTTATGATTGCTAGTTATGTTTGGGAGGAGGAAGCAAGAATTGGTTCAGTGCTAACGATGTTATAGCATGCAAATTCCTGGGTTAAAGCCTAGTTCCTATTTTATGTTAAAAAATCACAGGGCATTTCACATAGATTTGCTCTTATTTACAACTCTGATTGTCTGATATTAAAATCCCTTGCTTGCAATCCGAGTTGTTTGAAACATTGGTTCTGAAATCCAAAACCAAATACTGCTCATCTGGTTTCAGTTGTTGCTTCCACATGAAAAGGCAGGAGCATCCATCAGGGGATGTGAGCAAGCCAGCGATTACTTATCATGTTGGGGGATGGCCAGGAAAAACTTCATGGATGTTCCCGTGTCCTTTATATAAAGTTGCTGAATGTCACTGAGCCAGAAAATTGAGTCTAATTCACATATGGTGGACAAAAATGCGATTAACCAGAATGATTCTACTTCCTATGGAATAGCTTGAAGGATCATCTTTTCATAAAAATCTAATTGTGATGATTTTACTAAAAGGCAAATTAAACTGCAAACAAGTAGAACCCAGTCAGCCATCCAGGACATTAAACTCTGTGGACATTTTTCAGTAGTCTGCTTTAAGAGAATGGGGGGGAACACTAGTCGGAGATCATGCGTTCATTTTATTAACCAGCGTTCAACGTGTATACTGTGATCATCACAGCTTCAATCTGGTAATCTTGATTATATTTTTTTGCATTTATAACAAATGCCGAGAATAATGACTTTGGTTCTTTCATTTACCTGTAGGATTTGACATTGGCTTTGTAATTTCTAGAGCAGGCTTCCCAAACTTGCATGTGCAGATGAACTGCCTGGGGATGTTGTTAAACCACAGAGTCCAATTTAGTGGGTCTGGGATAGGATGGAAATTCTGCATTTCTAGCAAACTGCCAGGTGAGGCTGTGGCTGCTGGTATGGGGGCCCACTTTGAGTGGCAAGGACTCAGAGAAGGCAACGTAAACAAGATGAAAGGACTCCATTAAATTTACTTATTGCTTAATACATTTATCAGGATGGCTAATTCTTGGAAGGCATGCAATAAAAAAATTTGAAAGTGTTTATACATTACTTCTTTCCATCAACCTGGCCATTATATTGATCAGACAATAGTATTCTTTCAATTTTGGGACTAGCCAAGTATTATATATTGTAAATTATACCTTTAACAGGCACATGGAAGCAGAAGGGGAAGAACCAACATTTTAGAAATCAAACTCACATCTAGATGTTTTTAAAAAGAGGGCAAAGGATTCTACAAGATTGTGTATAATAAGGTGCAGAACCAGTGTACCCAGTGAATCTAAAGTAATTATCTCATGAGAATGCAGTCTGTGGAGACATTAACTAGAAACCAGCTTTTTTCTGTGTTGATTTCTATCTTACACCAAGGCTCTGTGTTGGATTTGATTCCCCCAGGAACATGGAATAAAACTTATAAGAAGCTATTTTTGTGGATTTATTTTATTTCACTGTGCTCAGGATGTACTAGGCACTAAGATCAAAGGTTTTGAATGAGACACCATCTTAGTGGGACAGAAGACAGTCATCCCATTTTGAGTTTTCTATTCTAAAAGTTTGGCAATGCTCTAAAGAGCTTTGGAGTGGGATTTAGCATCATTTTTCAGTCCTTTTTAAAAATTATTTTAGCTATTCTGTGTCTTTATATTTCTTTGTCAAATTTGTTTTAAATATTTATTGTTGAGAGTATTTCAATTTTGTGACTAGCCAAGTATTATATATCATAAATTATACAGATGTCCCACTTTTCTCCCTCATCGCCCCCATCCACCTGTTTCTCACCCTGCCCCAGGCCATCACCAACCTATTGCTGTGTCCATAGGTAATGCATATCCTAATATATAAAAAGCCAGGGGCCATCCCGACCTAAATGACCAGACAGACGACCAAACAGCAGGCTGTGTGGGGCGATCAGACTGGCAGGGGGGTTAGTGAGGGACAACCAAATGACTAAACAGCAGGCTGCGTGGGGCAACCAGACTGGCAGGGGGGTTAGTGAGGGACAACCATACGACTGAACAAACAGGCTGTGTGGGGTGACCAGGCCCGGCAGGGGGGCAGTGAGGGGTGACCATGCTGGAGGTGGGGGCAGTTGGAGGCGACTAGGCTGGCAGGGGGTGCAGTTAGGGGTGACCAGGCCCGGCAGGGAGGGCAGTAAGGGGCCAATCAGGATGGC
>NW_005871066.1:7324775-7393968 GCF_000147115.1 Myotis lucifugus
GGTGATCAGGCTGGCAGGGGGGGCAGTTAGGGCGATCAGGCAGGCAGGCAGGTGAGCAATTAGGAGCCAGTGGTCCCAGATTGTGAGAGGGATGTCCAACTGCCGGTTTAGGCCCAATCCCGGTTTGGAGAGGGTGCAGGCTTGGCTGAGGGGACCCTCCTCCTGTTTACGAATTTTGTGCACCAGGCCTCTAGTATGCATATAAAGATCTTTAGTTAATCTCTTCCCACCCCCCTCCCCCAACCCTCTTCCCTCTGAGATTAGTCAGTCTGTACCATGTTTCTATGCTTCTTCTGTTTTGTTCATTAGCTTTCTTGTTCATTTATTTTGATTTGTAGAATCAATTGTTGATATGTATTTATTGCCATTTTATTGTTAAGATTTTTTATCTCTCTTCTTCTCCTTTTTCTTCCTCTTCTTAAAGAATACCCTTCAACATTTCATGTAGTACTGGTTTGGTGGTGATGAACTCCTTTAGCTCCTATCAAGTAGTTAAAGACTATTTAGTATTGTGTGTTAGGACATCAATAATTTTAATAGCCAACAGTCTTGAGCACTTATTGCTAGGAACTGAAATAAAAGTTTTACATGCATTTTATCATTTCATTTTCAAATCCACACTATGACTATTATCCTTAATTACAGATGAGAAACTGCCATAGAAAGATGAAGAGCCTTGCCCAGGGCAGACTGGGAGGAGTAGGGCTGGGATGCGAACCTGAATTTTTCAAACCCAGGGTCCTCTTTGTCATTTTGATATGTTGCTTCATGTCACTATGTGTCTACCCACAGGAACATTCATTATTTTAGCTCATTTTTTTGTTTTGTTTTTTTTCCTAACTAGTTCAAAATCAGAAAATTCACATGCTCAGTGGAGCTTATACCTAAGCTAATCAATCAAGGGTTACTTTCCTCCCACAATCTGAATTCCTTTCGCTCTTTAATTTGATTATTTTCTCTGGAGACATCTGGTATGAACAAGGAGAAAATCTCCTTACAAACAACCTGAGGATTTGGATTTCTATGTAATTCTGCACCTGTTTTTTTTGTAGGGAAGATCAGAGAAGTCCATAAAGTGTGTAGAGAAAAGAAACTTCCCCAAATTGTGCTCCACTGAATAGTAACCTTATAAGATATAAGTGGACATCATTAGAGCAAATACATATGGGAAAAACAGGGTTAAATAATGTGCATAAGTTTCTTTATTTCAGGACTTCTTGGAACCTTTAATATATTCATGGTGGTAGGGAAAATTATGAAAGCTTATGAATTTTGTTGGGGGCATGTAATTGGCTATTTTCAATTTTCCATCTCAATTTAAATTCATTTTAGCATTTCTTATTGCCCATATATGTTGGTTCCTTAAATTCTTGGAACTGGTTATAACAATTTACCAGTTTCCTCATTAATTGATGGGTTAAAATTATCTTTGACATATGCTCGTTTTATATTTTGATCTACCCCTTTTATTCTTTAACAATATTCCTTAATAATCTACTAAGGAATATATAGTATTTTTCTAACAGATTTGACCATGGAAATTTTTTTTTTTGTGTGTAGAGATTTCTGAGATTGTCCCACAGAACACACTTTGGGAAACAGTGCTTCAGAAAGAACATGGTAAATCAGAAAGGCAGCTGAAAACGAAATCCCAGCCTTACATAAACTTACAACATCCCTGCAGAGAAGAAAGGGGGCAGGCATTTTTATTCTGACTGTGCTCCTGATTCACATGGGGTACAAAGCAGAGAAGCCCAAATTCCTACAAAGAGACATTGCTCCATCCTACCTATCACTAAAGATTTTAGTCGAGGCTCGAAACACTGCCTTACTGTCTTTTTCAGCCATAGTTGAATTTGCCCATCTCCACGTTTTAGTTTATTTCTTGAATAAAGAGAAAGATTGTTGAAGAAGTTAGAAAAAAAGCTTAAGGGCTGTAAGGAACCCATGAAGGTGAGTGGTGGCAAGAGCGAGATCTTGAGAGCTGTTGGGTCAGAGCAGGTATAATGAGATTGGACCTGGGCCTGGGTGCTCAGGGGCAGGCAGGAGGGGAGAGCTGTGGTGAGTTCAACTCTGCATTATGCTCTCCGGGGGTTTGTTGCTTGTCCTAATGAAATGATCTTGCCTTGACATACATGGAGTCAAGTGAGGGTGTTTTGTTTTTCTCTTCCAGCATCACTCCCTGAGACTCCTGTGAGTCACTCTTTGTGGCCTGATCTATAGTGATCTTATAAGGAGTGATGTCCTTGTAGGGCTTCTGCTACTCAGAGGCCAATGGGAAAGTTTCTTTCCATGCGAAGGTAGAGTGGCGAGGACACTTATTTTTATAACCTGCATTCCTCACCATTGTATTTGAATTAATACGGTAACCTATTTTGGATGGAGATGGTGTCAAATGGCTTAACAAAAGTGTGGATCAAGCAGTTATGTTAGCATTTCTTACCATGTGATACACTTAGTAGGAATGTAATCTACACTAATAAAAGAGAAACATGCAAATTGGTTTCACTCCACTATGCCCACCAGCCAATCAGAGCAACTATGCAAATTAACCCAACAAAGATGGCGGTTAATTTGCATATGCAAGCACGGAGCGAAGACTGAAGGCTCCAGCCAGAGTGAAGACTGAAGAGGCTTGGCTTCTCTGCTGTGGCGGACCAAAGGCCTGGGTCCCGGATGCCGGAGGAAAACCGATGCCGGCAGCCAGGGGAAGGAAGGCCTATTGTGCAAATCTTTGTGCAACGGGCTTCTTGTATAGAACAATATAGAATGGAGGAACATAACTCCATTCTCAAGGGAAGAGATTGGCCACTGGGCCATATTTCTTTTTGTTTTTCTAGCTTTAGGGCATGATAGCCTAGTGGTTAGAAGCTGACTCTGTAATCAAACTGCTTTGAGGCTCAGCCCAGTTACACACCAGCTCAATGACTGTGGTCAGTTAGTTAACCTCTCCAACCTTCAGTCTTCTCATTGGTAAAATGAGGATAATCATTGTCACCTTACTCATAAGACTGTTGGGAGGATTCATTCATGTTTAGATAGAATGCATTTAGAACAGTGCTTGGCATATTTTAAATTTCCATAGATGATAGCTAACAAATTAGGGAATTATGGAGTTATGAAGGTGGGATATTTTTACAAGGGGAAGCAAAGCAGGTACATTTTTTTTCCTGTTCCGTACTCTCCTTTTCACCTGTTCCAGACCCATTAGCACTAACAGCTCCCTCTTGCCTTAGGCCATTTAGAGTTCCAATTGATATCCTGGGTAGGGTTTCCTGGACTTTTTGTTCTATCTAGGGCAATGTCCTTCATATTTGTAGTGCAGTTCAGTGTTTTCAAATTGCTGATTCATCTTCTGCTGGTACAGGGGGTACCTGAGGTCAGGAAGACTGCCTGCGGAGTCCCGTATAAAGGAATTCGGAATAGAGCTGCCCCCCGGTGAATTCCCTGGGTGCAGGCCCTCCCTGGCTCCCTGGCCGCGCATCTTGCAGCAGTTCCTCTACGGGTAGATTGCCACTAGTTCAGCAGGCATGTTTTCTCTCAAATCATGGCCGGGGGTAAGAGGAGGAATATTTCCTCTCACTAAGAAGCATGAGGATTAATTTAAAATGATCTGATGAGGCTGGAAGATCACTGCATTAGCTCGTGCAATATTGGCGTGAGACAGCGCTCTATCCTTGAAGGAGGCCACTGGAGAAGGAACATCTGGTCCCTCTCAGAGCCTCAGGCGATGACTCAGAGGCTTTAGCAGGCTTCCTCTTCACGGAATTTTGGTGTAAGTGTTGTATTCTGGGTTGGATACTGGAGGTATCAGGTTTCATAGAAAAGCTGTTCTGAGACAAGGTGACCCAACGCAGAGGGAGAGAGCACGCACCTGACTCCCAGGAGAAGAGGGGGCATTGGATGCCAGGCTCACAACCCGTTCATCTTTGCTAGATCAGTATTCCTCAAGCTCTTTTTCCACATGATTTTTGGGAGTGTAAGTTAGAGGACTAAGATATTCTCACCTTTATACTTTGGGGAGGATAGTAGAGAACAGAATTCTGGAGCATGATACCTCCCTCAGCAGGCAGGTGCATGATTGCAAACAGTTGTGACCGGTGTTACCGTATCTGCATTTTGGGAGCTGTTCTCACACAGTTTCCCTTCTAAGCTTCTGGACTTTCTTTCCTCCATTGCTCTCTAATTCCCAATTGCCCCTGTCCCACTTAGGATAAACCTGCTCTCATCTGAGGCTTGTACTTCTCTGTGCTATATGTTGTCCTCAAACAATAAAAGTCCTAAGGCCACTCAAATGGGACCGAAGGCTGTGAACATTCCTCTCTCATCTGTTCTTGCTTCTCCAAAAGTGTTTCCCAGAATCAGCAGGAAGGCTCATGCAGCCTCTGAGCGCCTTTGGCTGATGTACTATTGAAATCTATGGTGCAGAAATGCATCCCACAGGCGGTGACAATGCAGGACCTTGAGGGGCACACGAACCACACCAAGGGATGATTTATCCTTTTCCTCCCAAATTAGGACAAATTAAAACCACTTTTTAAAATCCCAAAACTTGCCCTAGCTGGTTTGGCTCAGTGGATAGAGTGTTGGACTGAGGACTGAAGGGTCCCAGGTTCGATTCCAGTCAAGGGCACATGCCCAGGTTGTGGGCTCGATCCCCAGTTAGGGGCGTGCAGGAGGCAGCCAATCAGTGATTCTCTCTCATCATTGATGTTTCTATCTCTCTATCCCTCTCCTTTCCTATCTGAAATCAATAAAAATATATTTTAAAAAATCCTGAAACTTACTCAGAAAGCAGTCAATGAACTAGTATCCTGAAGTGCAGTGGGGCCTTAGGCCACTTCAGGACATGCAGCTGCACTGTACCTGCATGTCTTCACGGCCTCCCTCCAGTCCTAGGCTATGGCACTTGGCACAGTGTCAGAGAGCACTTGATAATTCTCTCTGAGTTTGCAGCGAGATAGGTGGGTACATGAACAGATGAGTGAGTGAGTCATCTTGGCATGGGCAGGTATGCCACCAATTCTCCATGTCCTGTGCAGAGAGACCACGGTCCTCCCAGGCAGTTGACTCCTGGATTAAATGGATAATATGTACATAATTTTATTCTCTCTCTCTCTCTCTCTCTCTCTCTCTCTCTCTCTCAATAAAGACAAAGCGTAATGAGAAAAGTGCCTCCTTGTTCAGAAAAGACTAATTGCATTGTGTGATTCTCTTATTGGCTTTCACAGCCTGGCTCAAGGTAGCATGAATCACGCAGAGTGGAAGTTTGTCTAGTCTGAGCCTTCATCCGATGCATGAATTTAAGGCACCCCAGGGGCCAATCCTGCCAAATTCTTTTAACCATTACTCTTGTCCCAGTATCTAGGTCTATATAAATACATGCCTCTGACACCCCCATGGCCTGCATCTTGACTTTCTTTGTGGTCGGTATCCTTTCCTCTACGCTTTCCCATTTTTGATTGTAGGATTTGTTTTCTTGCTTGGGGTCACACCTCACCATAATTGACCTTGCTTTGATCTTTGCCCCTAAGTACAGAAGTCATTTCCAGGTGGAATGGAAGATAGTGAATTTTTCCTTTGACTTAAAATGCCAACAACTTTTTAAAAAGCTGCCAACATAGTGTTTTATTTCTTATTTTAAAATACTAAGAGAGAGCAATTATTCTCTTACTGCTGTAATAGTATTTAATTTGCACTGGACTATGAGGATTTGAGACTATCAGAATTTTGGCTTTATGGGATGGGGAAACTGCCCAAATCAAAGAGTTCTAAATTTTTAGGGACCTCCTTGGACACATTACATATGAGCAATTGCTCTAGAGAAAAATGTGAGATGCACATCATTGGAGCAGCCCTTGCAACCCCAGCTGAGGAACAAACTGCTTTAGGAGATGCTGGAAGAAGATTTATTAGTTGAAATATTCAAGTTCCATATTCCTACTTTTTCTTCCTACTGAATTTTTTAATCTGCATACGTCATGACGTGTTTTAGGATCAGTTCAGAGCTTCTGGACCGCAGGCTGAGGGAATAAGCACGCAGCCAACCTGAGAAGAATATTCGGAGAGGAATATTCAGAGTCGACTTGAAAAGCAGTTTGAAAAGCTGATTCAACTTAGAGTATTATTTTGCATTTGAAAAACAGCAGCAACAAAAATAACAAAAGAAAGCCTATTGTTTCAAAAATAGCAACATATCCATGTAGATACAATTAGCATTGAAAGCAAAGACCCAAGTCCTAAACAAAAACTCAGGAAGCATAGCATTTTCTTCATTTTGCCTGTAGGTGGAAGATGTGTCATGTAGTCAACATCTGAGTATCAGAAGCACGAACATCCAGTGATCCCCCTGTAATATCAATGTGCCAAACTGTTTAGGCTTAATTGGCATTTTCATCAACGCCAGTGAAGAGGTGAATGAGAGGCCACCTAAATTATAAACTCACTGTCAAATATTGTGACATAAAAAACAAAATAAATGGCAGGATTTTGTCATCTCAGTTCTAGGCTCCAGTGTCTTTGGTGCCTTAAGATATTTGCTATGAAGCCCAGCTGGAGTGGCTCAGTGGTTGAGCGTAGACCTATGAACCAGGAAGTCACAGTTCAATTCCCGGTCAGGACACATGCCTGGGTTGTGGGTTCAAACCCCAGTGTGGGCCGTGTAGGAGGCAGCCAATCAATGGTTCTCTCTCATTGAGGTTTCTATCTCTCCCTCTACCTTCCTCTCTGAAATCAATAAAAATACATTTTTTTAAAAAGACAATAGCTTATGTAGCAGATCAATCCTGTCACCTTCATTGAAGCTGCTGGAGAAAAATCACAAAACTGCTTAAATGTAGGCAACTACACATCCCTGGTTTCTGCCTCAGCTGGGCCTTGAGTTCCATCTAAATCCTGTGGAGTGTTTCTGGTCTTACCTTTTCCAGTCCCACATCTGAACCATTTCTCTCCGCTGGAGTCTTTACCACAACCAACAGCCCCCTTCTTCCCCACCCACCCCCTCCCCCTCCCAATTGGAATTCTGGGCAGATGAGCTACTCAGCCTCCACAGCAGAAATCTGAGGTCCTCCTTGCTCTCCTCATCTGTCCTAATGTCATTAAGGAGCACACATCTGTCCAGGTAGCTGACTCCAGGGCAATACTTGGTCTATACAAGGAAACCACAGTCTTTAGTCTTTCGAACGGAGCCTTTCCATAATCTGCCCCCTGTTTGCCGTGCCAACCTCATCTTCTTCAGATCCACATTTCGCACGTCCACGGTCACACCATCCCAGTCCCCAGACTGCAGCTTGCGTTTCTACAGCTCCTAGCCCAGTGCGTGGCATGCAGGTGTCAGCAGGTCAATATAAGCTGGAGATAGAAATGAACAGACTTCCTTCTCTGCCTATTACTCAGTGTGATTTGCATTCTTCTCCGGGGATAATGTCTAACATGAGAAATTTATTATGGATATTTGAACTATGACTCATTCCATTCACCTGTTTGATGAATAAATCTCTTCTCTGACGCCTCTAACTATTGGTTAAGCTCAAATAGCTCTTAGGTCAATGAGCTAATTACTTCTACCAACAACCTATTTAATTTCCAGAAAACCATGATAAAAATTTTTAATGGAAAATTTTTCTTTACATAGCTTTTAACTGCCAGTACTAGTTCTCAGTCTTGGTTTCTGATGGGACAAATCGAATCCTTCTTCATTATGACAGTACTTCAGGTTTTTGAAGACAGCTGTGCTCTTTCCCCCATCGTCTCCTCTTCTCCCTGGTAATATGCCCAATCACATAATCTATGCCCCTTACCTTATGGTGTCAACTCCCTTTGCTGTTAGCTGGCTCCAAGTTGCCTGTAGTTATGTGTTTACCAACTTGTCCACCAACTTGTCCACCACAGGGAAGCATCCCCGACTTCCCTCCTGGTAGCTGTCATGCTTATTAGTGCAGCTGAGATTACATTGGAGGCTCTGACAGCAGCATCACTTTGCTGACTCATTTTAACTGAAGTCATTTCCTTATTAAGGACAGAAACCGTGTATTCCTACCGTCCATTCTGTTGCATTTGGGTTGAAAGTTGAATACATAAATCTGATACTTGAACAATTATATTTTTTACCTTAATTTTATCTCTCGAATTTCATCTTGTTAGAGAGGATCTTTTTGTGAATTCTAATGATCATAACATTACATATCCAATATCCTTCCCCACTTTTTGTCAATGCAAGTGTATGCCATGGATGAAATTATGCAGGAGGGTTAGATAAAAATATCTGTAATAATATATATTTATTGAAAATTAAACATATGCCAGTCGTCATCGCTTAGCATTTCTATGTACATTCTAGATCAGTGATGGCGAACCTTTTGAGCTCGGCGTGTCAGCATTTTGAAAAACCCTAACTTAACTCTGGTGTTGTGTCACATATAGAAATTTTTTGATATTTGCAAGCATAGTAAAACAAAGGCATATTTTTGATATTTATTTTATATATTTAAATTCCATTTAACAAAGAAAAATCAACCAAAAAAATGAGTTCGCGTGTTACCTCTGACACGCGTGTCATAGGTTCGCCATCACTGTTCTAGATAGTCCACACAACACATTAGTCAATACCCTTGCCTTACACATGAGCCACTGAATCGGGTATAGGTTCCTGAGGGCTGCCTCTGGAAAGATTTCTTCCAGCTGATATTAATTCACTCACTAGTCTTTCAACTAGTTACTAACAAATAAACTTACTTGTACTAAAATCTAACTCATAAATCTGTTATATAAAATAACAGTCTCATAAACTCCTTTTTATTTGTCCTTATGATTTTCCAGCTTACTTTAATGACATATAATCATTGAGAAATTATGGAAAACATAGAAAATTATAAAGAAAAAAATAATAATCACCTTGAATCTTACCATCTAAAAATAACCACTGTTAACTTTAAAATATTTATTAGTCTTTTTTTTTTTTACATTTATACATAATCTCATGGGTCTTCTTACCAATTCTTCCCTAGTTACAAGTGCACAATTCTTTCAGAAGGCAGCATTTTGGGCTGCCTTTAAAAAAGACCCTTATATAAGTGAGAATATTATTAGTTAATAAGACTGATTATTTGTCCTTTTAATATTTATGTTACTGGATCCCTCCAGCCTTTTTTTAAAATAGTAAATTTGCAATGAGGAATAACATATCTTTTATATTATTCATATGTAATGATGGCTTGTGAAATAGAGCGATATAGAATAATTGGTAATGTGTGTGAATCTGTATACAATTTTATTTTTAAAATATATATCTTTGTTTATTAACGACCATATGCCTTACCATCCCTAAATGACGTTCTAAGGACTAGGACCTCAGGGTCTCACCATCCTTCTAACCACTGCTCTTTCCATTATACGCTGTCTCTCTTGATCTATAAGAATTGGGACTTTAGGGTCCTTCTTGAGAAATTAGAATTTGATTCAAGAAACCATAATAGGACTTAAAGGAGAGAAATAACAGGTCCAAAGGGGCATGTTAGAAGAGAGTTTGGCAGCACTGGGAAAATGAGAAGAGAGCTAATGATGGTAGAATCTGATGGTTCAGCAAAGTAGGCCTTTAATCTCAGGTAAGAGGTTAATAGTGCATGAAAAAGAAGAGAAACATAAGTTTTGTTATTGTAAGAAGAATCATCATGGTTTTTGATGGATGCATTGGATATATGCAAATAAAGACAAATAATTCAGAACTGTGTTGGATATCACTCTCTATGACTACATTAAAATTTTGATCTTAAAGAAGTTTGGCATTTATATTTTAGGACCGTATTATAGGCACCTATTTGATTGGCTGGATCAGCCCATTGGTGCTGTCTCTGTGAGGAAGGCACTGTGAGGACTCGGGTGGGAGTGTCTGGTGTGAATCTGGGTTCTGTTACTTACAGAGGCAGGTTGCCTGACCTCTCTGAGTCTCAGTTCTTTCATCTGTAAAATGGGGATGAGCGAGTGGCAGTGAGGATCAACTGAAATAATAGACACAAAGTCCCTAACCTAGTAATTGATGTGGAGAAGGTTCTCAGCAAAAGCTGGAATCTCTGTCCCATCTCTCCTTTGTCATCTCTCCTCTATGGCTGCCGCTGTCAAGAAGCTGACATCAAGGTGTGGGTGTGCTGTAACTCAGGGAGTTCCAGATCCTTTATTATTTCCTTAGAAGAGAAAGTGTGGGCTCATGGTGTCATCTAATTATAATTTATTTATTCCTTTTTCACTCAGGATTCGTTTTTGTTGTGGTTGCTGTTTTATTTATACTGTACAGTTGCTAGAAATGAAAAGCAAGGAATCATGATTTGAAATTCAAATAATGACTTTCAGCAAGGGTTCTGCCAAAGATCTCCACTGTTGTAGCTGTGCAGCCTCGGAGATGCACTTTCTTAGAGTAGCCTGTAAGAATCCTGAATGAAAATATGAGAATAATAGTTTGACATATCCCTGTTTGCTTTCCATGAGAAGGAAAAGGCTATCTGTGGTCGTGACAGAGGTATCAGACCTCAGAATGGGGATTTTCTTGAGGACATCTAATATGCCACTTACTCACTGTGTGATCCGAAGTAAGTACCAGATAGGGGTGCTAAGAGAACTGAAGAGGTAATGTGTAAATCACTTTCTGCAGTTTCAGGCACACACTAGGTCCTCAATAAATGCTTGTCTCTTTCTTTTCTCCCACTCTCTGACACAAGAGTTCCTTTTCACTAACATATAAACTTGTGGAACTGAGCTGTGTGCTGCTTGCTCATTAGAGTTTGATAGCCTTTCCTGACCTTTGTGAACTGCTAACAGCAGATGAGGTATTGCTGCCTCTCAATGACTAACCTGATCTAGGTAGACTAAAAATTTATGAATAAGTAGATTTTAAGAATTAGGAAAAACTTCATGTGGTAAATACTAGATGTCTTTCCCCTGATACTTTAGTGTTTTGTGTGTGGGAGGTCATTTGGGAGACTTAGCTTTTCTTTTAAAAATATTTAAAGGAAAATAGAAGCAATCAAGCAAAATTCTTCTTTCTTAAAGTTATTATACTTAGAATGAAAATATGAGAGTAGATGAGAGGAGATCTGGTAACAAGGCCAACAACTCCTGTGTCATTGAATTTTACTCCTCTTGCAAATGGCCTGTGTAATTTTGCTTTGCCCTATCATTCTTAGAACAATAGTAATAAAATAATAACAATAATATTTTACATTTTCCCAGCATTCCTAAGTTGACCCTGTTATTGAAGTATGATGTTTCAAAAGTAAAGACAAGATTTTCATGAAAAACATGAAATAAACATGTGTCATGTATTTTAATTCAACTCATCTATATATACAGTAGGTCCTCTGGTTATGTTGGAGATCCAGTCCTACAGCATGAATAACGCGATTTTCGCCGTAAGTTGGAACATACCTACATAAGCACCTACGTCACTCACATGGAGCACATACACAGCAGTAATGAAGTGAAACAGTAAAAAAAAATTTAAAGAAAGATAACAATCCTGACCTTTACTTGTGGTAAATAAATAATAAAAAAACATAAAGCACATATGTACATACATCAAATGATGGAACTTTTTTTTTATAAATAAATGGGAGATGGCGACATAACCACGAAACGATGTACGTGGAGTCCGATGTAACTCGAGGACTGTCTGTAAAAGCCAAGCAACCTAAACCACCTGAACAACTGGAACAACCGATCGCTATGATGCGCACTGCAGCTGGCCAACCACCCAGATCGGAGGCGGGGCCAGCTGGCCAATCTCCTGCAGCCCCTCCCCCAGGCCAGCCTGTCCCAATAAGCCCCAATTGGGGTGGGCCGGCCAGACCCCACCCATGCACGAATTTGTGCACCAGGCCTCTAATTAATTCATAAGGTCTTAAAACTGATTAAAAGTGTAGTTGAGGATCTGAGTGTTTGTGACTACTTAATAAAGGGATTTTAGAGTAAGATTGCTGATTTAGATCCAAAACTGGTTAATGTCTCACAGGATCATAAGCTATAAACTTTTGAGGTTCAAGTTTCCATTGAGCAGAAACTATTTTCATCTCTTACAGACGAAAATCTTCAGGTTAAGCCCCGTCTCTGTGGAGCTATAAGTAGCCAGTCGATAGGAAGCCAATCAGAAGTGCAAGTCCAGCACTGCACTAAAAGGGGACGCCTGGGAATCTCTTTTGTCTCTTCCTAAGTTTTGGTGACTTTTCTCACTCTGTCTTTGCATTAAAAGGAATCATTAAGACTTATTCATTTGTACAAGGTTAGATCTTTGATTTTAGGAAGCAAATTAGCATAATGTGATATAAAACCTAGCCATAGAAAGTGCTGTGTGTGAGTATATGTTTTAATGCCCAAATGTTTACGTTTCATAGAAACGTATTTGGTAATGCCATTGGGTGTGGGTATGTTGAGAAGGCAATGTTTGTGGGGCTTCTATATTCTTGAATAAGTTGTGTTTTAGAAATTAGATATAGAAATATTGAATAATGTACCCAGTCGTGGCTCTCAGGATCCTCTTCTTTTTTTCTGAAGTAACTTTCTCCCCATTTTGGTTGCCTCTTTGTGTTTGTTTCTGTGTAGTGTATAGATCTGCTATGACTCCCAGTCTTTGTGGGGTTGCCTTGTGTAGTAGTTTCTTGTGGGGTCCAGTGGTGCAGTCTCCTTGATCACCTGAGCTGGGTGCTCCAGGAATATTTCTTGTGTGACCCTCATGATGTAATTGAGACTTGCTTGCTATTGGTCCATTCGTGTGTGGGATTGCCCCTCAGGCTGGCTGACTGTGAGGATCAACCCCAGCCATAGCTTGTAATCTGCTGTGCGGGTGCCGACGACCCGAAGTGGAGTTTGCCTCAGCAGGTTTTGGTGCCATATCTCCCTCTGGATATGCCACTTGCAAAGCTTATTGGACCCTGATCTGATACAGTCTGATGCTGGCCACGGGGTGCATTGGTTCTGGGTCTCTTGGGAGGAACTCTGGTGCAGGACAATGGAAGACGCTGCCTGTGGCTGGCCCTTGGCAACCTGTTTGGAGCTAAAGTGATCCACAGATTGTGGCTGCCTCTGCTGGGCCTGGGTGCATGTGGGAAGGACCACGCTGTGCACCAAGGCCCGCTTTTACCAGCACTGGGCCAGGGGGCAGGTCAGCAGCAAAAGTCCCATGATTATGTGCTGGGCCTTGTTTTATATGTCTTTGTATTTCTGGATACCCAGTACAGTGGGGCCTTGACTTACGAGTGTCCTGACTAACGAGTTTTTCGAGATACGAGCCGTCTCTCGGCCGATTTTTTGCTTTGAGTTGCGAGCTAAAATTTGGGTTACGAGCCAGCTTCAGATACCCCACTGCTAGTTGGCGCAGTGAACGTCACAGTGAACGCCACAACATCAGCCCAGCATCACGTGTCTCACTCATTCACTTTTGATTTGACATACGAGTAATTTGAGTTACGAGCTCCGTCACAGAACGAATTGAATTCATAAGTCAAGGCCCCACTGTACTTAGCATGGGGCCTTGTCTAGCCCAGTGCCCCTTTGAGTATTTATTCAGTTGAAAGAAATATCATTGGAAGATGGTGGAGGCAAGCTTACCATATGCCTAACTCCAGTAATTCTAATACCATCCCTATGGAGTAAGTGAATACTGTAGTCAAATAACTTTGGTTCACCACTTAACAAAAATTTGAGCACCTATTATGTATCAGGTATTGTGCCAGATGCTTTGGACAAAAGGACAAGGAATAGCTTTTGTCTTTAAGTCTTGTGTCCTATTGGGGGAAACAGATACAGTATGTAAATAAACAAATTCAACCTAGCATGACACTTGCTCAAGGTCACACAGCCTGTGAGTGGTGGAACTGTAATTGAAATCCAAGTGTGTTCAGCTCCAAAGCCACCAAGCCAAGATGCTTCCGGAACCGAAAAACTAGCTAGACTGCGAGTGAATTCTCAGAGGAGAAAAACAACAGCTTTGCTCTATTATTTGAAACCATTATTAAATCAAACCATTTTGTTGTATTTGCAAATTAGGTCCTTCAGAAGCTTGGAAAAGCTGATGAGACAAAAGACGAACAGTTTGAAGAATATGTACAGAACTTCAAACGGCAAGAGGTAAGTGCATTTATCTAGTTTATGGGGTGGAAATGGGTGGACAGTGTTTGTGGTTTAGCATGTAGCTAAAATGCTTTAAGGTTGAAGAAAGAACTTCACTGGGTTTGGTGTTAAACTGAGGGTAAAGCTCGTCAGTTCTGTAAGACTTTCCTGTGGAGGATGAAGGAAGAGGCAGTAGGCACTGAGAGAGATTTGTGTTTCTTCTCAGGAGAATCTCAGGAGATTAAGACTTCGCTTCTCTGGAGCTTTTTAATATAGTTTATTGATTTATAGGAAAGATAATGTTTTTGGTGATTTATATTCCACTAAGTATTAGCAGTAGTTAGATACTTTTGGCAAAATACTTTAATTGCTGCCTGCTTCGAGATCATGCATTCTCAGTGGGGAGTATATCTCCCCCACGAGGGTGAAAATTGGTTCTTAGTGGATGAAAAAATTGTACTGGTTTTATGTGTATATATTACATAACCAGATTTATAGTGTATCTGTGGTATTAAAATTTCATGGGGGGGTTGACATTAAAAAAATGTCGGAAAAAGCTCGTCAGAGGAGGCCATGATGGAAAAAGGTTGAGAAACACGATTTGTGATACTTGTTCCTTTAATGGGCTGCTATGTGTTTAACAGACACATGAATAAAGACACAATTTTTAAAATTATTTGTTTATCTCTCTAAGGCTTGGGTAACTGATTAGCATATCACTCTTTAGAGATCACGCATGAGGGTCAGGGAGAGGGAAGATACAGGTGGGGTCTCTGAGGTTTGAAGCTTCTAATCTAGAGGTCATTCTAGAGGTGAGAAGAAAGCTGGGCCATAAGAGGCTTTCCAGGCCCCCTGGAAAATGTTTGGACATGGGACAATGTAAGGACATGGGTTTATTTTCCTGCTGTCATTGTAGCTACCAGTGTCCACAGAGGAAATTGTAATTATTAGGGTGTTGCTGTCCATGGTGCCAGATGGGGGGGGGAGGGGAGGGAGGGAGGGCAAAAATGTTCATTGAGGAACATTTATCTTTTATCCTCTTTACTCTTTTTGTTTCATTTATTTTACTCTTTTTGTTTCATTCCATCTACAAGAATATCTCATCAGTTATGGCCTGTATACATTAAAAGCTTTAGTTGAAACCTAACTAAAATGTGACCCAAATTACTGATGTTCCAGGCATCACTGTTGTGTCACTTCCTAGGAAGCCATTAGGAATTCACTTCTAGTTAAAGCTCTTTTTGTTATTGCTCTGAAGGTTTCCTTTCATCTATTCTATCCTGTTCCCTATTTTTAATTGTATTTTACTTTACTTAACTACATTAACCAACATGCCAATGGGGGTTAATCCCTCAGCATTCATTTAGAGACCAATTCCATGGATCTCCCACTTCTCCCTGTGAAGCACTGTTCTGGCAATGGGATGCAGAGAATGAGGCATATCACTCATCCAAGCCTAGGAGACCGTCTGAAATGTTGTGAGCATCTGCATAGACGAGTTGCAATTGGTTCTCCGTGCTCCAGGCCACCTTTCAAAGTAAAACCAACGAGTTGCAATTGAAGCTCAGATTCGCATCAATATTGTTGGTTCCCATTGCACGTGATTCTCATATGTCACCCTGTAAGCCCCATGGCTGATTTTGCATTAGAGCTGCCATCTAAGTGATGAAAATGTGTTATAAGGAATGTCTTATGGTGACTGACTGAGATCTGGAGCCAGACATATTTTAAGGGATTTTTTGGTCACCTCATACTAGAGCTACATACTAGAGGGTCTGTCAACACATTTAGTCTCAATTAAGTGATAGACACAGTGCAAAATTATAGGAGGGGTTTCCACATAACTATCGGAATTGCCTGGAGGACTTTTAAATATACTGATTCCTGCCCCACTCCAGACTTCTGAATCAGCTCACAAATTTGACTTGTGTCTCTAAAGAGCTATCGTATAAGAATAACAATTTGAATGTAAACCTGAAATTATACTGATATAGTAAAGATAATGGCGTCCTTAATTGCACATCTAATATGTTTCTAGACCTGGACAATTATAAGAAACTTCTAAGGAGCTTTAAAAATTTACAAATTTCAAAGCCACACCTGAATGACTTATATAAAAGCAGCAATGAAGTATTTTTATTCTGAAGACTTTCCATAAGTAGGCATTGGCATTTATAATGTGTTTTGTACACTTTTCTACTCGATTCTCCTAGCAATCCATAATTTTAATTCTGCTTTATGCATAAGAAAACCAAGTATTGTTACAAAAGCTTTTATTTTGAGAATGATCTTGACTATTCTTTTGGCCATGGTATTCATTGCTTTCTTATTTCCTCACAGTGATGTTATGACATTGGCTTGATTTTTCTCATATCCATTGTTAAGTGGTTCTTATATATCTGCATAAATTATTTCTTTGTACTCTAAGATCTTCTATTACTGCAATATTTAAAGATATAAACACAAACTTCCTGGAAATGTAACTGTGTATTTGAGACTTAGAAGTATAAATGAAACACAAGGGGACATTCTAAGATTCCAATTAACTTGTTTGGGGGAGGTTTTGTACATTTCTCATGAAAATATTCCTTTGTAACATGACATGTAGCAGAACTTAGTCAAGCTTTTATGAAACACCCACTCTTTGCACAGTTTATCACTTAAAAAGTATCAGATAGATAGAGTCATCCAACATTTATTGAATGTGTACTGTGTCTGGTACTCTGCTGATACTTTACATCAGGGGTCCTCAAACTACGGCCCGCGGGCCACATGCGGCCCACCGAAAACATTTGTTTTTTTTTACTTCAAAATAAGATATGTTCAGTGTGCATAGGAATTTGTTCATAGTTTTTTTTTAAAACTATAGTCCAGCTCTCCAATGGTTTGAGGGACAGTGAACTGGCCCCCTGTTTAAAAAGTTTGAGGACCCCTGCCATGGACTGTCCCCCCTGACCTTCATGAGAGCCCCAGGAGTGAGTGATGTTATCATCTTCATTTTACAGATGAGGAACCAGAGCAGTTAAGTGTTGCCCAAAGTTGCTCAATTAGAGGTAGCAGAGCTCCTATTTTAAAGCCAGGCAGTGCAGCCCCACAGCCCACTGATTTCACCACTATGCGAGTCACATGCAACATACTCTGGAATCATGAGAAAGAGTGAACAATTGGTAGTTTTGTTTATAGAGTAGAACTGCATCATGAGAGCACAGAGAATGCCTTTAGTTAAATTATTCTCATTGATGGGCAGTTGATTCCACTGGGACGGTCTCATACATCCGAAGTTGGCATCCATGCCTTTAAAGCCTGGGGCATAGAGGACAGTGGTCAAGCATACGGCTCTTGAGGCAGATTATGGGATTTAAATATCCCCGACTGCCCAGGCTTGCCATCTGCTAGATGTGTGACCTTTGGGCATATTTCTTAGCCTCTGTGCCTCTGTTTTCTCATGTGTAAGAATGTGCCAACATGAGAGAGTTATTGGGAGAATGATGGGTTAATGGACCGTTGAGGCTTAGGACAGAATCTGGAACAAAGGGACCACTTAGTGTAAGAATTTATTGCTATATTAAAGGTTTGCTTTGAGGACAGTGTTATGACTGAAATGTGTCTCTCCTAAATTTACCTATTGCAGTTCTAACTAACCTCCAGTACACCTCAGAATGTGACTGTATTTGGAAACAGGTCCAGTAAAGGGGAAATTAAGATCAAATGAGGTCATATGGAAGGATTCTAACCCAATGAGACTGATGTTTTCATAAGAAGCAGGAGAGACACAGGGATGAACACATGCAGAAAAAGACCATGTGAGGACACAGGGAGGAGGAGGCTGTCTGCAAGCCAAGGAGAGACCTCAGGCAAAACCAAACCTACCAATACTTGGGTCTTGGACTTCCAGCCTCCAGAACTGTGAGGAAATAAATTTCTGGGTTTTTTTCAGCCACCAAGTCTCTGGTATATTATTATAGCAGCCCTCATACACTAATGCAGCATCATAAATGGCAGTTTCAGAAACATTTTGGCTGTTATATTATGACTGGAGTAATGAGAGGCAAGGCACTTCTTCCCTCCCAGTGATGCATCTCTGAAGCTTGATGTAGCTGTTGTTTTTCTAGAACTTCCGCATCCTGTCTCATTTGGACATGATAGAACATTGTCAATAGCGAGCTGGCATCCATATCCCCAGAAAGGGACATGGAACAGTAAGCCTCAGGAAGAGTTATTGTTGGGGTGGAACACCTGTGCAGTTTGCCTTCATTTCTAGGTCAGTCTCTCCCCGACTATATTCAATTCTGTACTCTAGGTATTAAGGCAAAAGTTGAAAAGATTTTGTATAATTCCCCTAATGTACCGCATAAGTCAAGTCTCTTCATACACAATGAAAGGGGGGAAAATTGGAATGGCTCTTCAAGAGTCACAAACTCAATTGCCTAACGGCAATAAAGCATATCTTCAAATTGCAGCCTGCATGGTGTGATGAGTTTAATGGTTCTAACTAGGCAGTTCCATCCCCTTGTACACACGCTGGGTTAGCTTTTCCAAAAGACAAGAATAGAGGTCTGTATAAACTCAAGGCTTAAGGGAAATACATGGAAAAATAGTACATATAATTACTAACGAGCTTTCTAATTTTGTTTTGGTGAAAGGTAGAAAGTATATTTCATTTGGTCTTCATGTCATAGCTATACCTGGAGTTGGTGACTCAGGGATAATTGGAAATTGGGTCGTGAAGCTTGGATAAAATTGTGAAAACTGAGATGTTCTCTTTGGTATTCACTTCCCTTCCATGTACCAGCCCCTAATACCATCCGTCCAGGAATAAGATTTCAAAATCTTCCCTGATTTCCTATCTTATATCTTTTGCCTTAATGTGTACCAAAAAATATTAAAAATGGAGAAATTGTTTTTTGAAATCAGTGCTGGGTTCTTAAGGCAGCTCCGGCTTACTATAAAGATCTCAAATCAAGAAAACAAAACATGGAAATTTTAGAGACCCTGCTGCTGTTACCTTTGAAAAAGTCTTGTCTTCCATTTCACGCACCTGAACTTGTGATAGGGAGAGCTCCATTTCCTGGTGAACCAAGAATGCCTGTAGTGTTCCGCAGACTACTGTTGGCTTTGATCATAAGTGGATTCTGATATTACATATCATTAGTCATCTGCTAATCAAGGTGCTGATTATTGCTTCATTAAGTCTCATCTCCTTGACAATTTAATTTTCTTCTGAGCTTCAAATATAAGAAAGCAGTAGCATGGCTTTCAAGATTGAGTTGACCTGTCTGAACTCTGAGAAGTTGAGCCAATTTTAATTTAATATGTTACTTGGCCTTTTCAAGAGGAAAATGTCAGTATCGAGCAAAAATAATAATGGAGATACAGGACCTGCTGTCGGCTCAGGACCACAGATGAGATGACTGTACTTTTCTTTGTGAAATCACCACTTTGTGAAGTTATATCTCCTCAGATCAAGTCTCATATATCTATTAGTACTGTTGGCTTTCTCCTTGAGCCCCTTTCCAAACGTCAGCTCACAGTTAGTTTCTGAGTTCCAGGGGCAAGTTAATGAAAAAAATCGTCTGTATTGTATATGTTGTTTTTTTCTCCTGTCTATATTTTTCTTTTTATAACAAAAATGATCTATAAATATAAATTGTTACTACATTTACTATATTTTAACATGTCAATTCAACAACCTATTGCTTGTTTAATAAGCATTAATTACTTATTGCCTTAAAGTGATTTGCTAGCTCTGTATAACCTTATGAATAAAATCCATTGGATTTGATTTTGCAAGACAGGGCTGCAGTGTCATGAGCGTGGTAGTGTGTGAGCATGGTGCCCCTGAATTTGTAGTGGTTGATGCCCTGAGCTTAGTGTTTTAGAAAGTATTCATTCATTTTATGGATGGTGTCTACAATTCAGTCAGATTAATGCCTCAACTATGGCTTCTTTCTTCTGGGCAGCAGTGACTGATCTAACAAGAGTATACCTTCTTTATTAGGCCCTAAAGTCGTAGGCATAAAGTATTTATTAACACTAGCATATTTTAATGCATCAGAATTTAGTGTATCTAAATAATAAACAACTGGATTCATTAATTTTCACATAATTTATTGCAGCCCTGTGTGTATGCCCAATGCTAGAGGTTTACCAGAGCTTTTCTGTGTGTCACAATCTATGGTAGCTCTTCTTACCAGCCAACTGGCTCACCTTGGAGAAAAGTCTTCTACTCTTCTCTGCTCTTACCAGAATGCAATAGGAAACCTTGATGAGGTTGCATTTATAGCCAGTCCTTTGACACTACATAGATTAAATCTTTAAAGGTTGAATCACAGACATGTCTGGGCGCTGTCCAGGGTCCTCAAGGGAGCTGTCCTGAGCCCAGTAAGTCTGGGAACCAACAAATGAGAGATGTCCTGAGGCCAGCGAGTCTGGGAACTGCACCCCTTTGCCCCACCCCACCCCCACCTTTGCCCCAAGATACATACACTCAACATCATCATCTTCATCATCTTCATCATCTTTTTCATCATCAATAATTAAGGAATTGGTGCTACTGAGAACCAACCTGCTGTAAAAGAATCTGGAAACATTTAATTAGGTATGTAATGTGATTTGTTTGTGTTCAGTAACAAAGATATCTAAATCCTCCCGTGATGATGTACCTTCTGCATTCTTTCTCTGACTATTTAGTTAGATTTTAAATTTCACCCTAATCCTTGGTGGGGATATCATGAGCAGTCCTCAGAAGGATAAGAAGAAAACAACAGCTTTGAGATACCACTCAGCAAAGGAATAAAGGGAATTTTTGACTGGAGGCAGTGCTTCTCAGACCTTCATAAGGTTTAAAACCATGTATACTTTTTTGCATGCCTGTTAATTTTTGATATCTCCATGATGAAACCCAACACGACTCTGGCTTGTTCTCCGGGATAGCTGGGAGGCAGGGAAATAGGGAGACTACTTCCTTCTCACTAGCTCTGCAAGAATGTGACACCCAAGGGAGGGAGCAGGTGGGAGTAGTTTTAATAAGGAGAGGAAAGCAGGCCTACTCCCTCGGGCTGTGTGGGAAGAAAGGGGCCTGGGAGACCATCTGGGCTGGAGAAGTAGTAGCTCCTGACATTGATAAATGATTCAGTTGAAAAGAAATAAACAAAGAACCTCTAACACCAGAGTAACATTATTATACTATTTTCCAGGGCAAGGGATTCTGTAGGTGGTGAATCCTTCTTGGATCTTGACAAAGAGGAGTATGAGTTGGGAATCAGGCAACTGAATTATAATACACTCATTTGCTGTTATGTGGCTCTAAGCCCTGAGAATAGTGTGACCATGAGTCAGAATAATAATTTTATCTCACCTTGTAGAGGTAAGAAAGGAGAAAACATGCATATAGTCTCAAGGATGTGAAATTTTGCGTCTCTTTCTCATGCGCACGCGTGTAATATTCAAGGCTGCATTACCAAAGTGGTAATTTTCAGAGGAATTTGGAACAAACTTCAGTGAAATAGCAGTGCTATAAGAATTTATTTCAAACATAAAACGTCTTATAACTCACATAGAATAATGGTGTTAAGAAAACTTTATTGTGCAGTAGGTTTTGTGCAGGACTACTCTGTGGCATATTCTAGGAGGTGAAAATTTCTCTTGAGAGTCTTTTACTTTTTTTGGCTCAGGTAAATATAAGTGCAATTTAATATGGTTATTACCAAATGATTTATGAACCTTCATACTCAGGGGGAAATTATGAATTTTAATAATTAGAAAAAAAAGAAAGTTATTTTACTCCTCACCTGAGGATATGTTTTTATTGATTGTGGCTAAAGGGAAGGAGAGATAGAGATAGAGATAGAGATAGATAGAGATAGAGATAGAGATAGAGATAGAGATAGAGATAGAGATAGAGAGATAGAAACATCAATGTGATAGAGACATCGATTGGTCCACCCCCCCCCATACATACCCCAACTGGGGATCAAACCCCCAACTTAGGTATGTGCCCTGATCTGGAATCCAACCAACAATCTTTTTTTTGGTGTACAGGGATGCTCTAACCAACAGAACCACCAGGCCAGGGCAGGAAGGTTGTTTAAATGAACTTAAGTTTATCTACTTAAATTGCACTCATCTTTTTTAGCCATTATTGTATAATTTGAACTTTCTTCCACTCTTATAGCTAAAAAAAAATCTCTTCTTGGGATTCTTATTTCATTTAAAAAATGATTATTGTTTCCTTGGGCTGGATGAATCATTCTCTTTCTTGTTTTGAAAGAAAAACCAAGGCTTCATCGTGGTCATCATTTGACAGGCTTTATTCCTTCAATAGTTAGGAGAAGAATACCCTTCCCCATCACTCCTTTGCTATTTCCAGATATTCTGGACAATTGTGGTGACTTATGGCCATACCATAGTTGGCTTTGTATTACTTTCTGAGGAGAAAACATCCTTTTGGGTGAGAAGTGAGCCCTGTCTTAGCTCAGGGCCTCTCAAATTTTTCAGGGGAGGCCCATGGGCAGTGGTAGAGCAGAGGCCCTACAGCAGACAGCGGAAAGCAGGAGATGTCTGGGAAGTTCTGTTTTTCATCTCTATGCAGTTTTTCAACAGGTGGCACAGTGGTTATAAAATAACGGTTTCTCCCCATTTGCTCCCCTTCAGCCTCAATAAATTGTTGATCCAGAGAGATGCTGTAGGTTTATTTTGTGCCTGCATGTGCCCTAGGCAAGCCATTTAGTACCCTCAAGGTCTACACTTAATCACTCAGAGAAATGTGGCCTTAGCAGCGGTTCTCAACCTGTGGGTCGCGACCATCGGAAAACACATATAGCATATCAGATATTTACATTATGATTCATAACAGTAGTAAAATTACAGTTATGAAGTAGCAACGAAAATAATTTTATGGTTGGGGGTCACCACAACATGAGGAACTGTATTAAAGGGTCATGGCATTAGGAAGGTTGAGAACCACTGCCTTAGGGGATCCCAACCCTATTTAAATCCCAATTGTACCTTTTAGGGCTTTAGGCTTCCAATTGGTCTGGATCTGTCCAGGTAAATCACAAATATAACTACAGATACTAATATCTCTAAATTATTTGCCATCTGTTGTGACAAATGGTTCTGGGTCTTGCTGTCCTCTCTCCGAACCATTCTTCCTCTTTCCATCATTTGACCAGCACTAGAGCTTCAATGTGCTAAACCATCCACTTTATCTTTGATCTTTTCAATTTGATTTCCTTTCTGAAATGTTTTTGTAAATGCCTTTAGTGCTCTTCTGCTCACTCATTCCATTGGCTTTTTTTTTTCTGTTAGATTTCAACCTCCATCTTTCAGCGTTTCCACTGTTGATGGTGAACCATTGTATCAGGTTGTTTGGGTAGGTTATGCTGTAGTAGCAATACCTCTGTGGCTTTGAACAACAATGTTTATTTCTCACTTAAGAAAATGTGAAGGGTAGATGCGCCTCATGTTGCCTTTGCTCTATGACCCATGATGGAGAAGTAACCCCTCTCTGGAATAGCCCAGGGCTCTCGGTAGGGAAAGAGGTGGTAAGACTATGATGCTCAGAAGCCGCACGCCACTTCCCCTCACATGGCAAGTCCCACAGCCAAGTTTGATATTAATGGGGAAGAATGTAGAATCCTCCCCCAAAACAGATCTGGAAGAAAGATGCAGTGTAGATGTGACAAGAATAAAATATCCCAGAGCCATTGCTTCTCAAAATTTTATGTATTCAGAATCTAGCACAGTGCCCATCATATCATAGATAGTAGCAGAAAGACCTGTTTATTTCTTCCCCAAATTCTGACTTTTTGTAATGATGTTGCAGACCTTGGCCTGACTCTTTCATTATCTTTACAAGTGTTTATCATCAGCATTTTCTCTTTATTCTCCTCATCCTTTCTCTACAGTTTCCCATACACTTTGATGTTTTGGAAATCCAACCTGGGTTATTATTATTATTATTATTATTGTCTAGCTCATGGCAATTTGCCTTCACACTACATTTCTAAATGGCTCAGCAAGACAAGGGAAATCTAGAGTTTTTATTTTAAGCCATGTTTAGAGATGAGAAAGGGAGTCAGTTGTTTAGAACTTTGATGATTCCTGCTTTGGCATCCTGAATAGAACCAAATGAATTAACCCTAGCAAATGAATTAACCCTAAGCTTTTATCTGGTAGTACCTGGATTTACGGAGCTCACAGAAATAGCTTGAGCTTAATGCAGAAAAATAAAACCTCACCTGAGCTTTACATATATTTCATAAAAATAATGTCACTATATCTGTACTGTACTAGGAAAATATACTTATATAGAATCCCTTTGGGGACCAGCATAGTATTAAACCAGGCATGTGGAACCTTTATTCTGCCAAGGGCCATTTGGATATTTATAACATCATTTGCAGGTCATACAAAATTACCAATTTAAAAATTAGCCTGCTATATTTGGTCAAGCATTTAATTAACTCATCTCTAATGCCTTGGCAGGGCCAGACCAAGTGATTTTGTGGGCCTTATGCGGCCTGTGGACGTTCCCCACCCCTGTCTTAAACACTTCTTTTCAGAGTTTCTTTGTATTAATCACTATCTTTAAATTTGATGAATATTTTTCTTTGCTTTGTCCTCTAAACATTTTGCATGGCTGTTGCAGAGCTAAATGTAATCTACTTGTAGTTTTCTATTTAGATATTTTACTTCCCCTACTAGATTATAATTCACTGAAGGAAGTAGGTATTTTCCCTTCATCCCTCCCTGCTTTTTGGTAAATACTAACAAATAATTGTTTATTTATTTATGACTATTAGAGTTGCTATGTTATTAACTATATTATTAACGATCAAGTTAGAGTTATAATATAGATGCTATATTATTAATTATCAAGGTGGAGTCATTCAGTATGCTAGCTCTCTGCAATTTTGTTAAATAATTATGCAGTTAAAGTACATATACTTTTACAGTGGGGCCTTGACTTAGGAGTTTAATTCGTTCCGTGACGGAGCTCGTAACTCAAATTACTCATATGTCAAATCACTGTGATGTTCGCTGCGCCAACTAGCGGTGGGGTATCTGAAGCTGGCTCGTAACCCGAATTTTAGCTCGCAACTCAACTCAAAGCAAAAAATCGGCCGAGAGACAGCTCGTATCTTGAAAAACTCGTTAGTCTGGACACTCGTAAGTCAAGGCCCCACTGTATATTTTCAGGTGTAGTGAAAGCACACACTGTGGATGCCAGACATATGCCCCAGCACCTACCTTTTCTGAGCCCACTAGATCTAGTTGCAACTGCCAGCAAGGGAAACTTTTTGCCTGAGGATTTTTTCTGGTAACTGGAGACCTCTCTGCCCTTGTGTGGACATACTGGGGGAATCATGTCCCAGGAGCAGTTCTCAACCAATGACTGTCAGGAGCTGATGGATAAATGCCCAAGCTTCTTTGCCCCTCACTGAGGATATCTACAGGGTTTGACACTGTCTCCAGAATTCCCCAGTGGGACTAAGGCCACCGGGGTAACTTGCTTGTTATGCACCCGTGATGGCTCTCTTCCCTCCCCTCTTCACTTCTCCATGCCCCTGTTGGCATTTCCTGGGTTAACTCCATATTCAACTACTTGCAATCTAATCCTAATCTCAGAGTCTCAGTTTCTAAGGGTAATCCAAAACAAAACTAAGATTCATATGTCAAAATTTACATTTTACCAATTTCTCTATTCTGATTATGTCCAAAAGAAATATAATGCAAACCACATATGTAATTTAAATTGTTTGAGTGTCCACATTTTAAAAAGCGAAAAGAAACAGGTGAAATTAATTTTAATAACCCAATTGTTTAACTCAGTGTATCCAAAACATTGTTTTAACATACAATTAATATAAAACATTAATGACTTTTTTTGTATAAAGTCCCTAAAATCAGGTGTGGATTTTACACTTATAATGCATCTCCATTCAGACTAGCCATGTTGCAAGCACTGGACAGCCACATGTAGCTAGTGGCTACCATATTGGACAGTGGCGATTAATTTCCAACTGTTATAACCATGTGTCAAAACTTAGAGACTTGCTAGCTCTTGAATATGTAAGAACCTTATGGTGGGCCACAGTTTCCATTCTTAGAAAAATTGTGCTTGCTTTGTCCTTTTCTTTTAAACTGAATGAAATATCTGTAAATATCTAGACTTATAGGCATCTTGTTTAATCTGTGTCCACATATTTTTAATATGGTTTTATTGAGTTTAAGAGAGAGAAAGGAAGGGAGAGGGATAGAGAGATAGAAACATCCCTGAGAGAGAAACATCATCCATTGGCTGCCTCCTGCATGCCTCCTACTGGGGATCGAGCCTGCAACTCTGGCATGTGCCCTGACCAGCAATGGAACCAGAGACCTCTTGGTTCCTGGGTCGACGCTCAACCCCTGGGCCACAGCAGCTGGGCTCTACATATTTATGTTCCTTCAAGAATGAGCCTCTGGCAATACTAATTCCGACACTTACTGCTTTGTACATGTTCCAATGCAGAATACAGACAAACTGCTCAGCATCTCTTTGTGTGTTTTTCAGGCCGAGGGTACCAGACTTCAGCGGGAACTCCGAGGATACTTAGCAGCTATCAAAGGTAACGTGTGTGCGTTGTTTACGGAATGTTACAAGCACAGGTTGTTCTTGGAATTCACGAGTGGCAAGATTGAGTGTTAATTACACCTCCATTTGGCTTTCTGGCAAGATGGCACTTGATCACAGGTGTTCTAATCCACCCACTCCCAAATCCCCACTAGAGTGATCATCAGAATATACAAAGAAAAAAAACACAGGGTGTCCCCAAAAATGTATACACACTTTCACAGCTGATAGCTCAATTCTGAAACTAAAATGTATTTTAAGAAACACTGCCTTTATAATTATTCAAAGTGTGTGTATACATATTTGGGGACACTCTATATGTCTGCCCTGATGCTGGAAACTAGAAATAAGTGCCTCCCACATGCAAGAGATTTCTAGGAAGAGTTGTGAGAGCAAGCTCGAGAGCTTAAGAAAAGCTGCAGCTGGTTTATATCCTGACCGAGAGCATGTCCCAGCACAGTTACAGAAGTCGGTATTTTGTGGAAGAGTCACACTCAAGGGGCCAAAGAGCCGCATGTGGCTCGCAAGCCACAGTTTGCCGACCACTGTCGCAGGAGAACACTCACAGAGTCACATTTCAGCCCTCTAGGTCAGCGGTCACCAACCTTTCAGACCTCTCGGACCACCAGTGGTCCACGGACCACCGGTTGGCGACCGCTGCTCTAGTTGACAGGGGCAAGAATCGTGGCAGAGACAGGAGTGGAGAATTATCAGGAGTCACAGCCGTGGACTGTCTGTGATTAGGGAGACCAGCCACACCTGTACCCCTGCCACTGTGTGGAGACAGAGAGGTGCTGGCATTGGTTTCTGCTTCAGCCATAAGAAGCAAAGAAATGAGGCCAGTGGTGGAGGGAGGAGAGAGCATTAGGGATGAGGGTTCCATTGCTTTCTGCCATGTGTCATCCAGCTCCCAGCACGGGGTCAGATCCTAGTGTACCCGCGGGTGTGATAGATCACAAGGCAGATTTTGAGATTAGTGGGGGGAGAATGGATTGTCTCACAAGGGGTCTTGAATAAACTGGCTAAACACTCAGAAAAAAGTGAGGTTCCCGTCCTCATACTCTACTCCCTCCTTTTTAACTCCAAATATAGTTAAAATTTAAATATATGTACGAAGAGGTATTCTAAAATAATAAAATAAGGTAAAATAAAAAATAGACTTAGTCTCTAGTCTGGGGTGTCAAGGTCTTTACCATGGTAACCCAAACACAAAAAACATAAAGGGAAAGATTGAGAAATTTAACCTTATAAGTATATAAAACTGATATATGTACGTTTAAAAAATTATTTAGGCAACACACTTAATGAAAATGAACCAAAATATAAAGAGCTCAGTAAGTAAACTAAAATTCTGAAAGAATTATAGATGTATAAATAAAACCAAAAGGAAGGTGATTTTATTTTTCTTCCTAATGTTTAAAGACATTAAATAAAAATGAAAACATAATACCTAGCATCAGCAAAGTTGTAGGGAGCAGACCCCTTTCAGGAGAGCAGTTTGGCAAAAGTCTTTTTTTTTTTAATTAATCCTCACCCAAGGATATTTTTTCCATTGATTTTTAGAGAAAGTGGAAGGGAGGGAGGAAGAGGGGGCAGAGAAAGGGAGGGAGAGATAGAGAGAGAAAGATAGAGAGAGACATCAACATCAACTTGGGAGAGACACACTGACTGGTTGCCTCGCACACGCTGGGTATCAAACCTGCAAGCCAGGTAATGCCCTTGACTGGGAATTGAACCTGCAACCCTTTAGTGCATGGCATGGTGCTTCAACTAACTGAGCCACCCAGCCAGGCTGACATTAGCCTTGGTTTACATTTGCAAAGAAGTAAAGCTCAGAGATTTTACTCCCACAAACTTACAAACTTCATGATTAACTGCACTAAATAATTAACCTCAACTATTATTATTAGAATAGTCCAGTCAGAAAATAGAAGGCACTCTATGAATTTCTTTAATTATTGGTTTAGGATTAGTTAGATAATATTTCAAACACAGAATTTTTTTCTGTTAGCTGGTTTTATAAAAGGTGGAAACATTTGTTGATTGAGTGAATTGGATCTCTTCCTCAAAATTTATATATTTTGGTCTAGTTTACCACTTTGTGGAGAATGCTGTTTAAGAAGACTGGCAGAATTCTTTTCCTTAACGTGGTCTAGAAGGAAAGTCCCTTAGTGAAGGGTGAGCTCAGAGAGACCCTGGGCGGATCATCAAAGCAACCTTTCACTCCACTGCTAATGGCCACGGCTCCAGAAGAGGGAGAAAGGACTTCTCTGTTTTCCCCCATCGCCTTTCACTGTCTGGATGATGTTAACAAATGGTACTCCACAAAAGAGACTCAGGTGTACATGACTTTAACCAAGATTGGCTAAAATGAATTTTTAAACAGGTTACTACAGAGTTTATCAGAACCCTTAATATTTCAATGCAATTGCCAGAGGGCCTAATGGAGTAGGAGGCATTTCCCAGTTATTTGACTGTGGGATACTTTTTTCTTTTCAAAATCTTACAGTTAGAATTTCTTGGAGCACATTGTGGGGTTTGGGGAACACACTAAAAGATGAGGGTTATGTGATAAGTAGATCACAATTTGTATTTTCAAAGTGCTTTCATGGCCAATTTTTCTGTTTTCACAGAAAGAAATCTAGCCACCTAATACTGCAGGCAGGATTAGAGAGGAACAAGATCGGGCCCTGGAGAGGTTATAAGATATACCATTGGGTTATAAGACATACCAAAGGAACCATCGTGGGAAAATCACTGAGTCTCTCATCTGTAAAGTCCTCCACTTGCTCTTAGAAGCCCCCAAATCTCTACCCCTGGGATTCTGTGAAATTGGGTTAAGCTCTACTCATCATCACTAATCTTACGTGGCATTCTTGGGCCTTTTAAGGTAGATCTTATGCTCTCATTCATTTTAGCAGCAACCATCACATTGAGCCTCACTTATGGGCCTGACACCGTTCTAGAGGATGGAGATGAGAGATGAACAAGACACAGCCTGCTGTTGGGGAGCCTGCAGGAGAGATGGGGAGAAAGTTGAATAAACAAAAAGGCAGATGTGCATCATAATACGCATTTTAACAGAAGTAAGCATTGTGTGCTGTTCTGTTGAAAAGGCTGTGTGTGCCAAGTGGCACCCAGATGCTGAAGGAGCCAAGAGACCCAAGAACCAGGCAGACAAGTCCAGCTTGTCGATTTAGAGAATTTGATAGGGAACTTACGTACTGAAATGGGTCCTGGGTGGTGGCAGGACATTCCTAGTTCTGCAACTTTCATCTTCTGGACCACCCTCTTTTATTCTGCCTTGAGATGGGGCTAGGTACTAGGAAAGGAGTGTGTGTGGTTAGGGTAAACTAATGAGGTAGATAACAACGAGGCTCCTTGCCCCAGAGGAAGGAGTAATGGAAATTCTGTGACTAGCCCGAAACCACTGTACATATTCCAGAGTCTACTCAGGGGTCAAAGGTTAGGGCTCATTCCCTCAAAAATTAGATTCAAGATGGACTCAGTTTTTCAAAATGGAGTCAGCTCTGTCCACATATGTGCCATCACAACAGAGGGCAGAGCCCCACTCTACTACATAAGGGACAGGATGCCAGGTCAGGAATTGTCTTTCCTAGGAACTTCCACTTGAATGGACCAAGAAAGAGAACATACCTGGTCATCAGGTTGTAAGATATACCAAAGAAAGAGGTTGGTATTGGAAGGAGCATCATGTACAAAAGCTCCGGAAGCAGGAGGGAGCATGGGCTCTTTAGGGAACAAGTAGATCAGTGAGGGGCAAGCAGGAAACAGCTGCATGAGACGTGGAAAGGTAGGCAGCATGTGTACAAAGAGGTGCTAATGTATTACATTATATTGGGAGTTTATTCTGCCAGTGGGAGGAAAGAGTGTCATTACATTATTGCAGGCAAGGGAATGAGTGATGTAATCAGATTAGCATTTTAGAAAAATAATTGTTGTGGTTGTTTGGAATTCAGGCTACAGGAAATGAAACTCCAAGGAGACGTAGAAGTCTAGCACAATAAGAATAATAGCCAACATTTATTGAGCTCTTATGTGTGATGCACTGACATAAGCTTTAACTGTTTAATTTCATGTGATTCTCACTGCAACCTGTGGCAAGTCCTATTATTGCTTAGTAATGTGTGCTTTGGAAAAAACGAGATTTAGGGTAGCTAGGTAATTTGCCTAAGATCGCACAGATGGTGTATGATGGAACCAAGATTTAATAAAGGCCGATTGATTGCAAATAATAATCTTAATTACTATGCCATACTGCCTCCAAAGTAGTTTTTATGAAGGCTGGCATTTGACTGTTTGCAGTGTGTTAGGTACTTGCTCAACCGTTTGCGTGGATTATTTGATCTCATCTAAGTAATAGATTATGGGTGCCTTTTGAGGGCTGTGGCAGTGGGCCTGGAAGGAAGGGACTTCATCTGAGAATCAGGCAGAATTGGCTTGTCTCGCCGACAAGTTCAGTGTGGGAGGATGCATGGAAGAGGTCTTCCAGTTTTCTAACTGGGACCACTGGGCAATATTCATGAGGATGGGGAAGAGGAGGAGGAGCCGGTTTTGACAGGAAAGTTAGAGGTACTGGTAAGACATCCAAGTGGGGATCTGAAATGAGGAGTCACTGGCATATGGGGAGGGGAAGAGGCCAGACACAGGGATAATGAACACATAACATCTGTCTCTAAGTCAGAGGTTCTCAACCTGTGGGTCGCGACCCCTTTGGGGGTCGAACGACCCTTTCACAGGGTCGCCTAAGACCATCGGAAAACACATATTGAATTACATATTGTTTTTGTGATTAATCACTATGCTTTAATTATGTTCAATTTGTAACAATGAAAATACATCCTGCATATCAGATATTTACATTACGATTCATAATAGTAGCAAAATTACAGTTATGAAGTAGCAATGAAAATAATTGTATGGTTGGGGGTCACCACAACATGAGGAACTGTATTAAAGGATCGCGGCATTAGGAAGGTTGAGAACCACTGCTTTAAACACTTCCTTTTACTTGAGGCAACCCCTGTCATCTTAAACAACTCTTTTCTAAACAATGGATAAAACTTACAATATTTCAGATATTCTATTGGTGGTTTATAGCTGTTTTTGGTTATCATTTTAACTGATATTGTTTTTAACTAAAACATATACCCTCAGGCAGCTTAAGCAAAGAGGATTCAGGTAGCAGTGTAATCTATGCAACATATCTTTGATGATAAAGAGAGACTCACAGATTTGGTTGCAAATGTAAATAGAGATTGTTACAATAAATGCCTTGGAGAAAGTCCAAAATTCTGAAGAGAGGGAAGTAGTCCCTATCTAATAGTAAAACAGAATTCTTCCACGAAAATCACAAATCTTTTAAGAAAATGTTAGCTATTAGATATTATTAAATGTCACATAGCGTCTATTCTGCTTTAATGTCACCAAATTGGATTAAAGGAAACAGGTTTTAGCTTTTTTCCTCTTATATCTGTCAGCAGAGTAAATTCTGAGTCCCTGAAATCTCCCTGTCAGTCTCTATGCTCCTTAAGAGCAAGGCGTGTGTCTTGTTCACTTGCACATCCATCCAGTACTTTGTATAGAGTGTTCTAGAAACAATTTCTATGTCAAAACAGATTCTTTCCAAATTGTCCATCATACTGAGCCACACAGCAATTAGTAGTTATTTTTGGCTGCTAGACATATTTACTGCAACATTTTGCTTTTAACCTCAATGAGTAAGGTCATATGAATTTTATTTTAAGCTTACATTCACAGTTTTATTTTTACCACAAAGGTTATTTGTCCTCTGATACCATTATTTCCTTTTCTTCCTGTTAAGGCATTAATAACCTATCTAAACAGCTATTTATAAGGAAAAAACTTCAGAAGACTTGCACATCTAAACATGGAAGGGGGTCATCCAGTGACTCTTGTGGTCTGAATTGCAGGGGTACGTTGTTAGTACAGACGCTTGTATATGATGTCCCAAAATTCATGCAAGATTTGCAATTGAATTGAATTTCAAATCCTGCATGAATTTTGGGACAAACTATACTTAGGGAGGGGCGAGTGTGGAAACTTGAGGTCCTGTTGCTGCCACCTCACAATGACCACACGTACAAGAGAGAGCATCCTCACGCGCTGGGGGACCGATGCAGCTGTTGGCATGATTTTTGGCTTTCCGCACACCTTCAAGACTCTCGCTTCCTCAGAGTCCCCAGGAACTGGAGTCATCACTGTTTTTCCCATCTTGTCTGCCTGGGCTTCCTCTCGTGTTAAGGTGTTTCCGCCTGTGGTAAAGGGCTCCTTCAACATGCTCAGTGATGTGCTTCATGGAGCGAGGCGTGGCCCTGGGTCACATTCCAGCCAGTAATGTGCAAAGACCAAATAGGAATCACCTTTTCAGGGAGAGGAAAGTGGGGCGTTCTGTGCCTGGAGAGTGAAAAAGCACTAGGAACTACCAAATCACATGTTGACTTTTGTACATCCTGTGCAAGGACATACTTCTGTCATTTCAGACATCTTCTTCTGTTTTGTTTTTCCTCTCACAATTGATCCCAGGATGGACTCCCTAAAATCCAACCAGCATGCGGCTGAGTCTAGACGGCTGCAGCTTTCAGTTTAACAAAAACTTTTCTATCTTTGATTCACTGGCATTAAGTTATGAGATGTGTTTTTGCTTCCAATGACAGCACTCGATTGTCCTCTGCTCTCCCTCTGTCCAGCCCCTTTTCCTACCCCCTAGTGACAAAGGCCAAGAAACCAGCTCAGCCAGGTAACCCCTTCCAACTGGTGCCGGAGAGGCACTCCTCCAAGTCTGCAGCCAAAGATTGCCCCTTGTTTGTTCTCAGTCTGAGCTGTCTCCATGGCAACCCACACTTCACCTCCTTGTTTTGAAGGAGGGGTAGAAAAGGTTTGGTGATCATTTATATCACCATGTTGCACCTGGAAACTTTATATCTTTCTTATTATTAATAGTCAAATGTCTTTCTACTGAGGATTCTGACCCATAGAGGTAAAAATGTTCTGATTTAAAACAGTATATATAGATTTTTAAAGAGAAAATGAACAAATGGGACTACATCAAAATAAAAAGCTTCTGCACAGCAAAAGAAACCATCAACAAAACAACAAGAAAACCCACCTCGTGGGAAAACATATTTGCCAACGTCATATCTGATAAGGGCTTAATCTCCAAAATTTATAGGGAACTCATACAACTTAACAAAAAGAAGATAAACAATCCAATCAAAAAATGGGCAAAGGACCTAAATAGACACCTTTCAAAAGAGGACATTCAGAAAGCCAAGAGACATATGAAAACATGCTCAAAGTCACTAATCATCCGAGAGATGCAAATCAAAACAACAATGAGGTACCATCTCACACCTGTCAGAATGGCCATCATCAACAAATCAACAAACGACAAGTGCTGGAGAGGATGTGGAGAAAAAGGAACACTTGTGCACTGCTGGTGGGAATGCAGACTGGTGCAGCCACTATGGAAGGCAGTATGGAGGTTCCTCAAAAAATTGGAAATGGAACTCCCATTTGACCCTGTGATCCCACTTCTAGGAATATTTCCCAAGAAACCAGAAACACCAATCAGAAAGGATATATGCACCCAGATGTTCATAGCAGCACAATTCACCATAGCTAAGATCTGGAAACAGCCTAAGTGCCCATCAGTAGATGAATGGATTAGAAAACTGTGGTACATCTACACGATGGAATACTATGCTGCCGTTAAAAAGAAAGAATTCTTACCATTTGCAACAGCATGGATGGAACTGGAGAGCATTATGCTAAGTGAAACAAGCCAGTAATGAAGGAAAAATACCACATGATCTCACTCTTTCATGGATAATTAAGACCATTACAAACTTTTGAACAATAATAAATACAGTGGCAGAGCTGCCTCAAACCGATTGTCGGACTGCAGTGGGAAGGCCAGGGAGGGTTGGGGGACAGGAGGGAGGGGAATAAGAGATCAACCGAAGGACTTGTATGCATCCATATAACCATAACTAATGGACATAAGACACTGGGGGGTAAGGGAGGGCAGGGGCTTGTCAAGGGTGGGGGGGAAAAAAGGACACTTATGTAATACCCTTTGTAATACTTTTAGCGAAAAATAAAAAAAAAAAAAAGATTGCCCCTGAGAAATGAAAGCATGGGAATTAAAAGGACATTTTTTAATGGTTTTAATCCTTACCAAATAATAATCTAGATTTTCAATAATATAAATGGAAAGAATAAAAGAACTAGAAAAAGAAAAAAGAGAGTGAGACATGGGAGTGTGGTAGTGAGAGGCATTTAAAAGTCTTAGGCCAGGACTATGGGGCAGAAGCTTTCCACATGTTGCTGTATCACAGTTATTTGGAAAACTGTCACATTTCTGATTTGCCTGCTTCTAAAAACTCCTGATTTATTCCATTTTCTATCGCCCAATAGTATGGAGGTATAAGAAATGGAAAGATAATGTCTTTTAACTGAGACATGACATAAAGATCAATTCCTGGAACTTTTTATGATTATATTCATGATTAACCTATGTTGCTACTTAAAATATTGGGGAAATCACTTTGTAAATTATATAATTGTCTAACCATTATGCTGTACACCTGAGCTAATATAAAATAATATTTAGTGTCAACTGTGATTGAAAAATAAAGTTGGGAAAAAATAAAATAAAATAAAACAGTATATATAGATTTTAATAATATTGGAAAAAGAAAACCTTTATTTTGTCCCCTTTAAAAATTGTTAGGCCACTTAAACCAGTTTCAACGTTTATGTCCTAAAATTGTGTTGATTTTGCTTCTATCTGCTTCTAAAAAAATGCTTTATTTCTTGTATTTAAAGTTATTTAAATTAATTTCATTTTTAGGAGTCTGTAGTTTTATGGACAAGTATTCTAGGTGTCCTATTCATTTATGGTTCCATGCTGTTTAGCAAGTGACAGCACACATAATAGGACATATTTTTATTATTGTTGTTTTCAGAATAGGACACCTGATTCATATTATCAAGACCCGATATCTATCAGTATCACGCAAATAACAGAAAATGCAAACTATAGTCAGATAAGTCTTTTTTTAAAAAATATATTTTATTGATTTTTTACAGAGAAGAAGGGAGAGAGAGAGAGTTAGAAGTATCGATGAGAGAGAAACATCGATCAGCTGCCTCCTGCACACCTCCTACTGGGGATGTGCCCGCAACCAAGGTACATGTCCTTGACCGGAATTGAACCTGGAACCCTCCAGTCCATAGGCCGACACTCTATCCACTGAGCCAAACCAGTCAGATAAGTCTTATAGACCCTCAAGCAAAGATATAATTACTGATGCAATTAGCAGTTGTGCCTCCACAATTTTTGCTTAAATGATTAACAAAGATTTTTCTCTCACTTGGAAGGAGGAAGAAACTCCTCATCTATTTCTATCTAACAGGAGTTGTTTTTCTCCAACACCAGGCATGCAAGAAGCCTCGATGAAGCTCACCGAGTCACTGCACGAAGTCTATGAGCCTGATTGGTATGGGCGGGAAGATGTGAAGACGGTTGGTGAGGTAAGAGCCAGGATGGCCCCACACAGGAGGCCTCGGGGGGCTTCTGTGAGTCTCCCACCGAATGCTGCTCACGCAGCCTGTTCCCCGACCCCCTCTTACCACTTCTCAGCCTTAATCATGAGGGGACAGACACCATGTACACTCCCAGGCACCATGTACATACACAGGTATGTAACATCTCTGGGCTTCAGTATTCTCTTTTGTGTAATGGCAACAATAAGACTTTCCTCATAAAGCTATTGTGAGAATCAGGTGACATGTGTGTACATGCATACGTATTTAACCCAGTGATTTTCAATTGGTGTACCTCAACCGGTGTGCTGCAAGAATTTGTAAAACATGCAGTACCTATTTATTCAGAGGCACTGACCTTTTTTTTTCTTAGACTGTCAAAAAAATTAACAACAGCCTACACAATAATAGCCACCCTGTGTGAATGAATCAAAATTATACCTATTTTTGTCAGATCAGCAAAAATATATATTTTTGGTGTGCCACAGAATTTTAGTAATTTATGTGTGCCAAAGATGAAACAGGTTGAAAAACACTGATTTAACCCAATGCCTATACATAGGAATAGTAGTAGGAATAATAATAATAATAATAATACCTACTATTCATTGTGTCTTTATCATAATTGGAAGGTGCTTTTTCCATTATGACTGTAAATTTTCTTTTCTCTCTGTGGAAGCTTCAGCAATGGTTTATTGTTTGTTGGAAGTGGTTTCTGATTTCCTGGAAGGCTTTGGAAGCAGTCTACATGAAATTCTTCACAGTCCCAAAGGTCGCCTGTGAAGAATGTGGGGATCTACGTTCTTTTTTTTAAAATATATTTTTATTGATTTTAGAGAGAAAGAGAGAGGGAGAGAGAACTAGAAGCATCAATGCTGAGAGAGAATCATTGATCGGCTGCCTCCTGCACCCTGGGCATGTGCCCTGACTGGGAATTGAACCGTGACCTCCTGGTTCATAGGTCAATGTTCAACCACTGAGCTGGTCGGGGTCAACATTCTTTATAATTCAGCATCAGAAATTTGTTAATGAGCTAAAACTTTAAACAACCTATATTGTCATTTAGAACTGGTAGCCAAACAGCCTAGAGATTTTATTGTATTATTAAACAATCCACATTCTTTCTAGCATCTACTATCTGGGGACGTATTAGTTATCTAACTTTTTAGTTTCAGAATTTTTTGAAAGTTTAGTGAAAGGTATTCAGTTATCTCTCTTTTTTTTCAGAAATGTGATGTGCTATGGGAAGACTTCCATCAAAAACTAGTGGATGGGTCCCTGCTGACACTGGATACCTATCTGGGCCAATTTCCTGACATAAAGGTATTTTACTCTGTGTCTATAAAGCAAAGAACCAAATGGTCCCAGGTGCTTATTGAAACATGGGCAAGAGGAGTCAAAGACAGTTGGTAACTTTTCATTTATTTAATGATATTTTTTATTCTGTCCTATCCATTTGAAATAAAATGTAGTTAGAAAATTTCATTTTCCCCTTTCGTTAACTGCTTTAGCTTTTCTCTACATAAGTCTTTTTACTCCTATAGCTATCAAGTCAGAAATCAGAGGTTCCCACCAAATTTTAACCTTTTTTATTTTGAAAATGTTTTATTATATACCATTTGACAAGAATGTCCATTAGAATAAACAGCAGTTACAAGGAAAGGAGAAACTTCATTGCAAATGTGAGGGCAAAGTCTGTTCTTTCTTTGTGAACTGTTTATTTTGCATGTGTCCATAGCACACCTGCATATTTTTTCTCTCTTGAAATTTCAGTTTCAAATTGAACTACATTTGACCCTTGAACAACATGGGATTTAGAGGTATTGACCCCCATGCAGTAAAAAATCCACATATAACTTTTGGTGCCCCCAAAACTCAACTACAGTTGACCTTGGGTATTCATAGGAGATTGGTTCCAGGACCCCTGAGGATACCAAAATTCATGGATGCTCAAGTGCTTTATGGTATATAAAACGGTGTCTAGCAGCGCATACAGTCAGCTCTCTACTGCGAATTCAAAACTGTGGATTGAAAATACTGTTTTGATCTGTGTTTGGTTGAATCTGAAAATGTGAAACTGGAGGGTAAGACTAGCCAACGTATATTTATTGACAAAATCTACGTATAAGTAAGTAGACCTGTGCAGTTCCAATCTGTGTTGTTAAAGGGCCAATTGTAATAGCACATAAGCATTTCAAATTCATTTGCATTTGGATCTAAAAATATCTTGTCTAAAACATTTGGCTTATGTGACGCTTGGAGCCACTGAAAGGGAAATACACAGGTGAAGGTTTGAATATTGCAGATATGGAATTGATCCTGGAGGTAAAGATGGTTTGTAAACCATCTGGGTTGTATACAGCAAATGCTACCCTTAATAAGCTGTCCCGTTGCCTAAAATTGCTTTCCCTGATCAAAGAAGAGTGTCAGGTAAGACAGCCACATATTTTCCTTCCTCTAGGGTGAGAAGGCCATGAGCCAGCGTCTGTGGGCATCGGCAATTTCTTATTAGGTGACTTCTGATGGGAAGTTCCATTCTTTTTTTAAAATATATATATTTTTATTGATTTCAGAGAGGAAAGGAGAGGAAGAGAGAGATAGAAACATCAGTGATGAGTGAGAATCATTGAGAATCATTGACGGCTGCCTCCTGCACACCCCCTACTGGGGATTGAGCCTGCAACTGGGCATGTGCCCTTGACCAGAATCGAACCTGGGACGCTTCAGTCCACAGGCCAATGCTCTACCCACTGAGCAAAACCGGCTAGGGCAGTTCCATTCTTACCTTCCCTTCTTTGGAGCCATTGCCAAACACCAGGGAACTATCTGCAGTAACGTGCACTGGCCTTGGCCATGAAGCATCGTGAAGCGTCTTGGCCAAAAGAGCCTTCATATCAATAAATTAGTTTTCGTGGGCCCACCCAGAATTCCTAACACTATTGGCCAACATCTCAAAAGTGTGTTTTGAGATACCAGGGGCACCCATCAAGAACCTAAGTGGATCAGACTAGATACATTAGCCTTTTTGGCAAAATGTCACAGAGAACAATTCCAAATGATAGATTCTCAAGAAGTTATCATAACAGCAGCAGAAGGCTTTATTGAGCCATTGCCTAAATATATCCAATTGAAAGGTAAATGTCAGTCTTCTTAATTTGATAAAACATTAAAAAATTAAATTAAAAACATTTTTTTAATTCTGTAAGACTGCATGCACTAGCCTACAGGAAGCATGTTTTTGGCTATCTTCAAATTATTTGATAATATTCAGATTTTATCTTGGAATTTATAGCATTTGTGAAGAAAATAGTCTCAGAATCATTATCACACTTTAAAGTATCATTTACTGCATGGCGATTTAACCTCCATAAAAATAACTTCCCAACTAATTAGGAGAGGATAAAGGAAAATTTTGTTCTCCTACTTGAAATTTTCCAAGCAGCTTGTGACGATGTGTCTAAATTGTTCATATATATACTCATAGTATGACTTCGCAAAACCAATGAAGGTAGTGACTGACTATAGAAGACACATAAGAAAAGTTGTTGAGTTTCACAGCAAAAATTTAGTGTCATCAAAAAAATGTGAAGAATCTCAGTTTTGCCCTAGCTGGTTTGGCTCAGTGGATAAAGCGTCAGCCTGCAGACCGAAGGGTCCCGGGTTCAATTTTGGTCAAGGGCACATACCTTGGTTGCAGGCTCCTCCCCAGCCGGGCCCTGGTCAGGGCTCATGCAGGATACAACCAATCTATGTGTTTCTCTCACATCGCTGTTCCTCTCTGTCTTTCCCTCTCTCTTCCACTCTCCCTAAAAATCAATGGGAAAATATCCTTGGGTGAGGATTAACAACAACAACAACAAAAAAGAATCTTAATCTTAGTTGTTATGGTACTGCCCAGCAATAGTTACTTGGAAATTGGCCATATTTCAAAAGACAAATGCACACAGAAGTACCTGCATTGCAATATGGAGATTAAAATAAAATCATGATGGACTATATCTTTTTAGTGTGTTCCATGTCAGAAAGATGAAGGACTCAGTAGCACTTCTACTTAAGCAGTTCTTTTCTTGAGATCATGCACAAAGATGATCCTCCAGTTACTGAAACGTCTTTACACTAGAGATTTGGGAATAATATCTGTGTTGATACACTGAAGATAAATGAAATATATGTCATGGTTTTACCTGTATCATGGAACGAGGCTGAAACAATCTCTCTCTCTTGCTGTAGCATACACATAGAGTTTCAACCCAGATAGAAAATTGTGCAACCGTGTCCTATGACGAAGAGTTGAGGAAATAGCAATGTTTAACTTGGAAAGGAAACAATTTGGAATTGCAGAGGTGGGGGCGGGGGGGCGAATAGCTGTTTCTGTTACTTGAAAGACTTTTCTTCTGTGAAAAGGAAGTTAGAAGTGGATATAGACTTGATTTCTTTAAAAAGTTAGTGCCAACTGGTTATGGAATGAATGGGTTATTAATGGAAAGGAGGATTATGATTAAAAATACTGAGTGGAGAATTTTCACAGCATGGAACACAGTTGACTTCCTTCCCTCCCATTAAAATCAACAGGCCATGTGTCTTAAAACTTCAGGCAAATTTCCAAATATTTACTGCAGCTCATCAGTGAGGTCTATGGAGTACCATTCATGAGGGGATATGTTTGACTTCTCCAACTGTGATTGGCAGGGCACCCAGTGTTATGGTTCTTATTATGCAGCATTAATGTCTGAAACCAATGTTGTAATAAGAGCCAGCTTGTCACTAACCCAGGCAGGCTTACAGCTGTGAGCAGTTATTGTAAAATGTAGTTTAGATTCTATCTAGCGACCAAGCATGAGCAACTAATTATATATTTACAGCATGGTGCCAAAATGAATCCCAAACTGGGGTAATTATCGAAATTTTAAAAATGCAGTAAAATACTTTTTTTTACTGTATAAGGTCAGTACACAGTGGAAAATCTAAAGAAATTTAGATTGGGTTGGATGGATGAAATAAGAATTGTATCATTTTCTATATAAAAGCTAAAGTGCATTAACTCTACCCTTACTTAGGAGATTCGGTTCTCTTTTTTCAAGTTTCCCAAATATCAGATAGATAAGGAAATAAGATTGATTTGTTTTTCTAATGCAAAACTGCCTGCATCAAAATGAGGAATGGCCTTCAACATAGTCACTTCTGCATGGTGAGTTGTACTCTGTAATTGACTTGTCTCACACAAAAATAAGCCACATTATTTACTTCACTTCTTGGTTTGAACAAAATCTAAGATGACCAAGTGCACTATTTCATCTTATTCCCAGGCTTGGAAGTAATTGAATTTTGGCTGCTTTCGAAAATCTAATTCATCTTCAGAGAATCAAGGTTTTTCTTCTTGGAGCAAAGTCCACAAAGCAGAGCTTTATATAAGTTTGCCTATAGTTACACAAGGCCACTGTTTCAAAGGACAGTTTTCCTTTGGATATAACAGATATTTGCTAAAAATGATTAGCTCTGTCATCCCATAGGCCATTGTATCCACCATATTTTATTGAAGGACTCTTTTTACCCGGTCTGGGCTTATTCATCACATATTTTTAAGTGAATGTGGTGTGTCAACCATACTTTCCACTACTAACAACAGCTGGAAATGGTAGGTACAGAGGGTAAAATGAAAGAGATTGGAATGAGAGAAACTTCCCCAGCCCACCTATCACCAGCCCTGAAGGGTGTGTAGAGGAATATCATAGAGTGACAGATGGTAATAATTGAATGATAGTCTGCCAGAGAAATATGGGAGCTGGTAGAAGTTCTACCAAGAGTTGGGAGTAGGTCTGGGACTAAGTGAGGCAAGTGAGGCCATTAGGATTCAAAATTATTAGGAAGCACCTCTTCCTGGTTGGTGATCCTGCACTTACATGATCCTGAGGGTGAGAGCCTCTTAAGATTTGTGCCCTAGGTGTCTCACTTGCCTCACCCTCCTCTAGGCACTGGTGGGTAGGGGAGCTGTTATCTAATTTATCATTTGGTACAGACTTCCTAAGCAATTCTGGACAAATTAGAGGTTAATATCTTCTCTTATGGGTTGTTACTCGTTTCTTATGGGTCCTATTTCATAATTTTTTATTGAATGCTTCACAGCATATATAGAAAAGTAAAGATTGAGGTAATATTTATGTCTTTTTTGTCAGACTATTGGTGTGGGAGTTCAATCAATGTAACTGTAACTTGAGCTGGGTTTGGGTTTTGTTGTCATTTGTTGTTACTTTCAGTGCACTCTGGCTTTATGGCAGCGGTTCTCAACCTGTGGGTCACGACCCCTTTGGAGGTCGAACGACCCTTTCACAGGGGTCGCCTAAGGCCATCCTGCATATCAGATATTTACATGACGATTCATAACAGTAGCAACATTACAGTTATGAAGTAGCAACGAAAATAATTTTATGGTTGGGTCACAACATGAGGAACTGTATTTAAGGGGCCAGAAGGTTGAGAACCACTGCTTTATGGGCTATACTGCTTTGTGCTTGTGCAAACACCTATAATGTTTTCAGACTCTTAAGTTGAAGTCTAGTTTTTGCTTCTTTTTTGACTCACATATTGTGGGCCGATGGATGCCAGAGAGTTTTTCTCAGTGTTCCTGCTCCCCATCAGATTTAAGTTGTCCTTTTATGCCTGCATTGCAGAGGGCATGTGGTCTTTCGCTGTGAACTTGTCTATCCTCCAGTGGTAGGCAACTATCGCTTGTTTTCAGTACTAGACTGGTCGTGGGAGCGGGGCTGTTTTCTGTTATACTCTCTTGTCCTTGTGTTAGGTAGACTTTACCGTGTACCTTTGGTTGGTCTTGAGCAGGAGTTTTCTGCCTCTGCCCTCGTGAGAAGCCCCCTCTGTTATATCTTGGACACAAGAAGATTTTATGTCTTTCCCACGTGGGTGGCCACTTACCCTCTGGGTGGCAGTTATCTCTGCAGGCATTCTAGGGGCCAGAGGGGTTCTATCCTGTCACCAGAGCAGATTGGTTTTGCTTCTACTTCTCAGAAGCAGCGGATCTTCACCTGGCCTCTGCAGGCGAGAGGACCTGTTGCTATCTCCTCCAACAGCTTAAAGCGTTTGCTCTGTAAGAGGAACAGGTCTCTGGAATCGTTAGGGCTTTGTGTCCACCCCCAGCAGTCAGAGGTCCCCTCATCCTCCCCGCACTGCAAGGGACTTTCTTGTCCTCAACCTTCTGATACATCGAGTAGAGGCCCAAGGAAAGGGCTCCCCATAAATGCAATGTCTCCTTGTGTCTTGACACCCAACTATTCTAAACTACACGTTAGCCCCCACTAAGCCTTTGATGTTTTGTTAAAATTTTAGTTGACCTCTTCTTACCCATTTGCATCTAGGAGACAACTTTTACCTGTGCCCTGCCACGGTGAAATGGCTCGCATGTCTCTTCTTTCATTGGAGGGACTTGCCCCTCTTTAGAATTCAGATTATTTTATTGCCTTGTGACCTCAGGTCTCTGATACGATCAAGAAAATTATGTTGTTATGGATTATTCAGATTTGTTCGTGTTTATGTGGGAGGGATAGTCTTTGCAGCTCTCTGTGTCCTGAGGGCAGAAGTCTCTAGGAATCCATGTATTTTTTAAGCTCCTGAGATGACTCCAAAGAACAAACAGATTGAGGAACATGTCTAAGAAAAAAGGATTTTTATTCCTAAGAATCTACTTTAGAGAACCGCTTTATAAATATAGAACTGCTGTTAGTGCGCATGTAATTAGAATTATAAAGCTAATTCTACTATAGTCTTCTACTATTTTGAAAATAGAACATTTAAAGATTTAAAATACAGGCTAATCAAGTGAATAGGTTGGCCTGCTTCTCTCAACCACTACTAGAATTTTTCTGGTCTTTGACTATAAATTCTGCTTTCTACTCCTCATGACTGGTTTGATTTTTATCAGAAGGGAAGCTATTTACCTAATGGTTTTCACACAAATGATTGAAGGCAGTAGTCTGATTTCCAGGGGTCACTTATCTACTAAAATTCCAGTTCACCTTGATCTCCAGCTAAGATCTCAGCTACTCTGGACAAAGGAAGCATTTTAGCAGTAAAAAAAAAAATAAATTTTTAAAAAAAAATCTCACCAGGTCTCTTTCTTCACGCACATATTTTCCATCGGCAGAATCGCATCGCCAAGCGCAGCAGGAAGCTGGTTGACTATGACAGTGCCCGTCACCACCTGGAGGCTTTGCAGAGCTCCAAGAGGAAGGACGAGAGTCGAATCTCTAAGGTAGGGAGTGATCTTTCTGTTGAAACCATTCCATATTCTGTGACCTATAGCAACTTTGCTTCTAAAAATGAAATATTTCCTTTTTAAAGGATATTGGGATCAGGATGGAATTTAAACTGAAACATGGTGCTTGTGGGCTGCTTTCCATAATTTTTAGTTAAAGATAAGGTTTTTGATATTATTGTAGAGTTCTCCTGGGTGACACGACTCATGCATTTTGATCAGAATAGACTTTGCCCCCCAACAATGCTGTAGGATCAGAGAAAGTAATGTGTCCCTGTACTTCTCTCTGTGTTTGTGCTCCACCCTTGATGCTAAAATGCAGATGCAGATAGGGAACCGAGTTTGAAAATCTCAGACATAACTTGTGATTGAGAGTACAGACATGTGCTAGATTTGCATAGCATTCATTTTCTTTTAGGAAACCCATTTTAGTAACTTTTACAGTATGTCATACATTTACAGATGCCGCTTAATTGATGACACCTGATAACTACTCCCTTCTCTTCCAGTCTTGCTTCCTCCTATCTGCCTACACACAGCTGCCTGGTCTTCCTACAGCACATATTTAGATATGTTTCTCATTGCTTACGTCTTTTAATGGCTTCCATTGCCTGTAGAAAAATTTTAAATTGCTTAGCACAGCATGTGCAACCTTCTCTATTTGGTTGTGACTCATCCTTTTATCCTTATCAACTTCCATGAATTTTTTTCCTCTCCTCTCCTTCTGTGCCCACATCCTGAGCTAGAGCCTCCATGACCTACATATCAGTTCCTGAGCAGCCACAATAACAGTTGTTCTTCATGTGAGGCCTCAGAGATACCAGCCACATGTTCAACACTTCATCTACGTCACCTTTCCTTAATACTCCCACCACCTGTCAGTGGGCATTACTACCTCCATTTTATGAATGAGGTAGCTGAGGTAAAAAGTGATAAGACAAATGGACATAAGACACTGGGGGGTAGGGGAAGCCGGGTATTGTCAAGGGCGGGGGGAAAAAAAGGACACATATGTAATACCCTTTGTAATGCTTTAAGCAATAAAAATAAAAAAAAAAGTGATAAGACAAATTCACAAGATTAGTGCACTGAAATTCCAACCCAAGGAACTCCATCTTTATGTATTGCAATGCTTTAGCCTCTCCCTTCTTCAAGATTCAGTTAAAAAAATATTCCCTTCTCTATGGAACCTTTCTTTCCACCATCTTCCACAACAACATACTTCATAACATTTTACAAGTCCTGTCTTTCAATGTAATTTAGACTTCCCACTAGACTGGGGATTTCTTAGGGAAGCATCCATATTCGCATCCAGAGCAGTGTGTAACAGGCCGTTAACAGATTTTTATAGAATGAATGAATCTGCCAGAGAATGTAAGAGCACCCATTGTATTCAATTCAGTTTTCCTAAAACTTAATATTTCACATTTATTGAAAAAAATTATGTAGGTAAAAAGCAGAGTGATTTTTCTTCTACCCAAAATGTTTTCAGGATTCCATAAAGCTATTCCTATTTTATATTAAACTAGTAGTGGCCCGGTGCATGAAATTTGTGCACTCAGGGGAGGGGTTCCCAGCCTGGCCTGGCCTGTGCCCTGTTACAGTGTGGGAGCCCCGTGATCCATTGCCCCAAAGAGGTAGGACCTGCCCACCCATTCGGGGCTCCTTGATGGATTGCCCCAAAGAGGTAGGCCGGAGCCGGGGGAGGCCTGTGGACCCCTGGGCCTGACCACAGCAGAGGCCTGTGGACCCCCGATGCAGGCACGCAGAGAGGCCTCAGCTGTGCCCCACCCCACCTCCCCAATGCTGCAAGTCCCCGCCCACCTGTGTCTGCTGCGCACGCAGCCTCCAGCTGATCGGTCGTTACCCGTGAGGGCATCCCGACCATTTGCATATTACCCTTTTATTAGTATAGATGATTAAGTTGAAATGGCTTGTTATGTGATTTTTTTAAGTGTAAACACATGTTATGTGTCATTTCTAGGCAGAAGAGGAATTTCAGAAAGCACAGAAAGTGTTTGAAGAGTTTAACGTTGACTTGCAAGAGGAGTTACCATCGTTATGGTCAAGGTAAAGATGTTCTTGTACAGGTTGTACCTGTCCCTTTTAGAAGTTTAAGAACAGTGAATATACAGTGAATATGCCGTATCTTGTTCTTGTTGCCTGTGACAGTTCAGCGCTGTCAGTGGAAGTGTTCTATAGTCTACACTTTCCCATATGGGAGATACTTGCCACATGTGGCTGGCTGTTGAGTACTTGGAATGTAACTGAATTTTAAATTAAGCTTATTTAGGTTTGATTCACTTAGATTTAAATAACCTCACGTAGCTAGCAGTTGCCATATTGGATGTCACAGTTAAACCTTGATATAGTTATCAAGTGGAGACTCAAATCTCAATTAAAGGCATTAGGAGAATTTCTCTTAACCCTGAAGTTTACAAGGATACCCTCTCACATAGCATTTACACTCAAGAAACTTATTCTAAGGAAATAAGTGGTAAAGCTATGCACATTTTAATTCATAGATCTTCATTAGGGTTTGGTTCATCATAGTGACATATTAATGAAAATAAAACAGTACTCATCAATCAACTTCAGCTACCTCCCCCCATCTGCACCCACCTTCTGTTTAAATCTGATCTGCTCTTCAGGACAGCCTATGTTTGTCTTCTCAAACAGATGTTCGCAGCTGGCACAGGGCTCCTTATTCCCCTCACCTCTCCAGTTCCTTTAGCTGTTTCTGTCCGATCTAGTTATTATTGATATTTAGTCATGTATGGCCTTTGTGATAACCTTTGTGATAACTTTAACATTTACACCCTGCTTCTTTCCCTTACCAGTATTAATGGAGCCTGTGTTCATTAATCAGTCTCCTCTAATGAGATTGTTAGTTCCTGGAGCCACCTTAGCCCACCACCAGGCAGGCACCCAGTGTTGGATAAGCCCTTTGTTGAGTAATGGAGGGAGGTATGAGGAATCACTGACTGGTTAACTGGGGTCCTGGAAAAGGGGTGCTGAGTTGTCACATAAAGTGCCCAAGAAGACTTCTCTGCCAACAATACAATGAGTCGGGTCCCCTGCACGGTTGTCGGGATCTGCAGTCTCTCCTCTCCTATGCAGCTTTTGTCTTAGTTACTTTCTCAAATGCAGGTCCAGGCCCTCTCCTTTCCCCTCTTGCAAACATGGCCAGAGGCCACCAATAACCATCAGGCAGGTCCTCTGTCTCAGAGCACAGGTCTACACCACCAGGCTCTGTCTCCTTGGCTTCTGGTCTGACTCTCTTTAGTACTTACTATTTCCCAAGCACCCTGTCCCAGGATTTTCTTTATTAATATATGTTTACATATGTTTATATAATGTGAAGGCCTGAGCTTGGAGCAGGGTCAGGCTAGAAGGGCTCAATGGGGGAAATGGGGGGACATATGTAATACTTTCAACAATAAATATTTATTTAAAATACAGTTTTGCTCACTGGTCTTTCCCTTCTATTCTTTCCTCTTGGTATCTCCACATGGTAGACGAGTTGGATTCTATGTCAATACCTTCAAAAATGTCTCTAGCCTTGAGGCCAAGTTTCATAAGGAAATTGCCGTGGTGAGTAATGGTGATTACTTTTACACATGGAATATAAAGTAAAGGAACATTTATTCTGGAACAAATGAGGTGGCATAGCATACAAAGAATGCGTTCACTTGCATGTTGTTTTTAATAGTGTATTATTACTCTTAGTAATATTCCAAAAATTTTTTGTTATGACCATATAGTTCTCTATATCTGACAAAGATTTTAGTGCGTGGGCATACAAACATGCTCTCATGAATCACTTGCTGCTTTGATTTCTCTTCTGAAATTACTTTTGTCATTGTCACAGTTTCAGAGTTTTGGGTTTGTTTGTTTTTCAATCAGTTATTAATGTTGGAGTTCTAAGTGATACTTTAAGCTGAGGAAAGTATGTCTCCAAATATTCAGATAATCAGCAGATGTGCTGTCCATTGGTGTTCTCTTGGTTTAGCAGCTGGTTGTTTGTACGACTTTATCTCTAGTAGAGTCCATGTAAACAGTTATTTTTTTTGTTTTCTGTTCTGTACTCTGGTTAAGAAATATGTTTAAAGTTTTAAAAGTTTATTTGTGTTTGTGACCTTTTTGACACAAATTCTAACTTTTCAATAAACCTTTTTGGGGGGCAATAGCCTGAGTAGGCATCAAAATGATTTGCAGCTAATAGACAGGTGGCCTCTGTCCCCTTAGCTTTGCCACAAACTATATGAAGTGATGACGAAACTGGGCGACCAGCATGCTGACAAGGCCTTCACCATTCAAGGTGCTCCCAGGTAGGCCTTGTTCATCAGAGTCACGTTCATGACTGTTCACTTTTAATGCAATGCTTGTTGCAATTTCTGCAGTCTGTATCAGCCTAGGCTATTTTACTCATCCTATAAAAATCTAAAATGAAGGAGCCTTTCCTTATAGAGGCAGACACCAGCCTTACTTAGTTTTATGCTTTTTCATATTTTTAAAAATATATTTTTTTATTGATTTCAGAGAGGAAGGGAGAAGGAGAGAGATAGAAATATCAATGATGAGAGAGAACCATTGATTGACTGCCTCCTGCATGCCCCACACTGGGGACCAAGCCTGAAACCTGGGCATGTGCCCTGACTGGGAATCAAACCCTGACCTCCTGGTTCATAGGTTGATGCTCAACCGCCGAGCCACGCCGGCCGGGCTGCTTTTTCACATATACCTTCAGCCTCCAGATTTACCTACCATGGCCTTTTCTCATCTTCACCATAGAATTGACTATCTGCCTCTTGGCATTCCATGGGAACTGAGAGCAATGGTATAAATTTTTAACATATAATTTCTAGTTGTGCACTTGTTATTTTTTTGGAGAAGAAAGGAATTCCCCAAACTCATAACAGTTAACCCTGATATTTATCATTGGTGGTGACATACTTAAAGAATCCATTTTCAGAAAGGAAAGAGAAAGTAGGTGAGACCTCACCATCATCTTGCCTCCTAACTCCACCTGACAAGCACAGCATTGCTTTGCTTGTATTGCATATGGTTATTTTGAGTGTGCCAATCAAGTAAGTACACCAAAGGCCCACTGATCCACAGGCGAAGTATCTGTGTTGCCAGGGTCGTTGGGCTTTATATCAGCTTTCTCCTGTGATTTGGGAATCCCTTTTATTCTATCCGTCGCAGACATTATATACTCAAGGAATGCAGGCCTTGGGCTGGAAGTCCAAAGACCCAGCTTTCAGTTTTATGACTCTACATGTAGTTAACATGCATTGCTTTTCTTAAGTCTAAGAGCCTCTCTGGTGAGAGATCTCATTTTTTCAATCAGTAGGGGGGAAAGATGCTATTGGAATAAACAGTATTAATAGGCAGTGTGAAATTCTACATTTGCAATTTTAACATCAATGTGTACATTCACACACATACATTTATAGAAATACATATATTTCTATAAATATATAGAGCATGTGAATACATATATTTCTATAAATATATAGAAATATATGCTCCACCATCTCCATCTGTCAATGTGAGGTCTCTCTGGAGGAAGCTGATATTCTTATCATTGCTCTTTGCATTAGCTGTATTCATAGTCTCTGCTATGGCTTCTGTATGTACTAAGTGGGCATGAAGTGTATCTTCTCCTTCTAAGGGAAAGAATATTTCCTAAAAGAATGCATGAAATGGGTAGAGCTACTGTTTCCAATATAGCTAGGAACAAAGTAAGAAGTAATATCAAAATGACATTTGGGTGTTTTAGAAATACAATACATCAACAAAATTAAGGATTGCTCCCTTATGGAGAGATGAAAGGGATAAATGCATCTGAAAACTTCAAAGTTGATAAATCAGATAAAATGGAGAGAGTGGGGCCATGGTCATTTAACAAATGTTCCTTTCACTTTCTGTTCAATGTTCCTCTGCAGAACGAGGTGGTGAGTGAGCTCAGTGGGATCTATCTCAGTTAAGCATAGACTGGGGCGGGGCTTCCCGACAGAGGCCGTGATGGCTGGCCCATGGCCCGGTCCTGGGGTGTGGCCTTGTTCTCGCTGTAGCACCCATTTCCCTGTAGACCATGCTGCTGTGTACATGCTCATTTGGTTTGGGATGCAGGTCCTGTTCCCTCAGCTACAGACTTTTGAAATTCTTAGAGAGCAGAATGCATCCCAAATGCCCTCTTAGTCATTAAATTTGGGCCGTTCACTAGCACCTGGCCTGGTGCCATGGGTGTGGTGGGTTGTCAGTAAATATTTCTGACTCCGGTCCATCACATAATTTGTTTGCACATTTCAAGGTGCCTGAGTCGAGTCATTGCTCTTTAAGGTGTGGAAGCAGAAACAGTTAATGAAATGAATTTCCAAATGGTATCAGGAGGCACTCCCACGAAATTTTAATTAACATTACCCTAAGGATGCCTTTTAACATAAAAGTTATACTTTTCAAGGAAGGTTTTTCTATAGATTACGACATAGCAAGATTCTCCTATAAATCAAAAGTGAGATTAGTTCATTCAATTCAGCTTATGTTTGAGAGTCTTACAGGGCCTGTTTGGGTCAGTGGAAAGATCAAGGGTTGCATTCGTAAGGCCTGAATTCAGATCCAGTAAATTGTCGAGTGACTTTAGGGATTTTTAACCCCTCTGCATGTGTATTGTGGTGATTAGAGATAATCTATGGACAGGGTCTGGCACACAGTGGTCAATAAATGGTACTAGTTATTACATCAACGTTCATAAGCATCAGAATTAACCTGGAAGGGGGAGTAGATAAATAATAGCTGTTAGGGCTCAGGATTTCTCTGGAGTGGAGGACCCCTGATAAATAAATACTGCTCCTTAGAAGGCCCCTTGGTCACATCTCCTGTGTTCATCTAGTGACTCGGGTCCTCTCCGCATCGCAAAGACACCATCACCGCCCGAGGAGCCTTCACCCCTCCCGAGCCCGACAGCCAGTCCCAATCATACGCTGGCGCCTGCATCTCCCGCACCAGCACGGCCTCGGTCACCTTCTCAGGTAGGAAGAGAGCAAATACATTGCGGTGACTAGAAGAGCGTGTGGTGGGGTGACCCATCTGGGATAGCCCTGCGGTGCTGGGACATGGAGAGGAGTTTCTGGTTGGGAGATTTTGAGGGGTGAAGCTTTAGGCATTGTGATTGTCACTAAGGAGTCAACTCATTTTTCTTATTTGGATTTTTATTTCCTGGCACACCCTATACCTGAGCGTTTATCTCAGGCTCCCCTACTCTCCTCTGCTCCTATCTCTTGCTTCGTTTCCTAGAGCTTCGTGTAATCCTACCTTCTCTGTGAAACCTCCCTCCTGTAGTGCTTTAGGTAACACTTGGGGCAATTTGTAGACATGAAAAGCTCTTTTGTGTATATGCAATTTCACGCTTTTAAAAATATATATATATGTATTGATTTAAGAGAGGAAGGGAGAGGGAGAGCGAGATAGAAACATCAATGATGAGAGAGAATCATTGATCGGCTGCCTCCTGCACGCCCCACACTGGGTATTGAGTCCACAACCCTGGCATGTGCCCTGACTGGGAATTGAACTGTGACCTCCTGGTTCACAGGTTACGCTCAACCACTGAGCCACGCTGGCCAGGCTTCACACTTTTTGTATCACCCGCTCTATATTGTATATGAATAGACACTTGACAAAAGTGTAGGAAGCAAATGATTGAAAGAAACTGTAAGGGCCAGGGAAAGGCAAATATAGAGAAAATTTGCCACCCATTTCTTTCCTACTTTGGGTAAAAATGAAATTCCATTGAGAAATCTTGAAGTCTCCAGTGCAGTTCAAGCTTTCATGTATATGGCTGACAGTAAGTCAGGAGAGTCCCAGGAAGATGTATGGAAAAGATGGACCCTTAAAATCCTTTGGAAAATATTGGAGTGGAAAATGAAATACTTGCTCCCTGTACGTAGTCTCACCAATTCCAGTGAAAAACTTGCTTGACTTTAATTTAAAAATTTTAATTTATTGCTGATTGAGAAGTCATTTTCAGTTGCTTCAGAGAAGGTATTGCCTTCGTTTAACCTTGGAGTCACAGGCACCTGCCTCGGGCCCTGTGTGTAGCTCTTGTATTGTGGTGAATGGAGCCTCAGAGCCCGAATTTTTTTATTGGACCAGGGCTTGTCAGTGCTCAGAGAGACACCCAAGCAGATGGCATTGTTTACCTGAATCAGGTAGGTTTGTTTCTATGTGCAGATCTGCATTTCGGTTAGTGATCTATCTGTCCATCCAGCTCTGTTCACATGAGATTTCTGCATGTCTCACATGTCATCTTTGGCTGAATTAAGTATTGTTTGTGTTTATTGCCTTATAGACGAGGAAAGGACCACCTGTCCCACCTCTGCCTAAAGTCACCCCGACAAAGGAACTGCAGCAGGAGAACATCATCAGTTTCTTTGAGGACAACTTTGTTCCAGAAATCAGTGTGACGACACCTTCCCAGGTGAGGGCCTCGTACAGAGGTGGGATGTCCATAAAGTAGCATGGCGGAGGGACTCTCAGGGGCCAGTTCTGAAGAAAGTGGCAGAGCCCCAGTCAGTTTGACTCAGTAGTTATAGTGTCAGGACTGAAGGCTCTTGAGTTTGATTCCATTCAAGGGCACATACCTGGGTTGAAGGCATGATCTCCTGTCCTAGTCGGGGCACGCAGGAGCCAACCAATGGGTGTCTCTCTCTCTCACATAGATGTTTCTCTCTCTCTGTCTCTCCCCCTCCCTTCCACTCTCTCTAAAAATCAATGGAAAAGATATCCTCGGGTGAGGATTAACAAAAAGAAAGAAAGTGGCAGATGTTAGAGCCAGCAATATAATTTCAGTTGCTATTCAGGTTTGCTTGTCTAAAGCATTTTCAAGTATTTGAAAATGCTCACATTATTTTTGATTATTAAGATTAAGTAGCACATACTTATTGTAGAAAATGGGAAAATACTGAAAAGTGTAAAATGAAGAATTCTAATAATCGCTTAAAACATACCGCTCTGATTTAGTCACAAATATGCTTTGACTTATTTCTTTTGGTCTTCTTCCCACCCCCACCCCCTGCCACCCCCAGTTATATACTGATTTTGCCCACAGTACTCCAATTGTATTGTTATGTACTCCTGACTTTTCTACGTAATCTCACTGAGCATTTTTTCATGTCATAGGATTATCTTTTTTTTTTTAATGTTTAACCAGTGTATTCTAGCGGGTGGATTTAGCAGCCTCTGATTGTGACCACAGTTTGCTTTTGATTTTTCCATGATTTCGCCGGCACTTTGGTGAACATCAATATAAACGAATTCATGTTTGCACCTCTACTACTTCTTTTCTATGATTGCCCAGTAAAGAATGGGAAAGTGAAATTAAAGAGGTGAATACTTAAAGTCTTTGCCCTTCAGCAGGCTTTAATGTATCTGTGCACGTGACTTGGCACACGGGACCATCAGTGCTGCCCTGGATTTCAAAGACACCTGGTGCAGGTGCTCCACCCCCGTTACCCTCGGGACTGTAGACCTGTCCCTGCCAGTAGCTTGGCTGGCCCATGGCCTTGAGAATGGTCTTGACTTCCAGAGCTGCTCCTCCTGTCATCGAAGCCAACTCTTCGTTTTAAGAGTGAAAGTCCCCAGTCATGCCAATATCATTCCTCCCAGTGTTCTCGGGATTAGAAATAATATTTACATTTTGCGAGATGTGTGAATGCAATACTTTAGTGACTGAACACATCCATAGCAACACTGCATACAACAGCCTCATTATAATCACATATAATAACAGAAGTAATCACTGATATTAGGGGGTTCAGAAAATAAAAAGCAGTGCAGTGGCAAATCATAATTTGTCATCCTTTTGGGGGACCATTTCTCAAGAGACACAATGCTTTTGGCTAATTTTTTTCCTTCTTCTGTATGAAATGCTGTATTTGTGTGAACTGCTGAACTTGGTAAGCTACCTAGGGTTTGAAACAAGATTCAGCAGGTCCTGTGAGGAGGGGGAGTTGCATGTTTATCAGCGCAAGGACAAATCATGCCTGTGGAGACACAGATGCTGCCAGGAATAGCTGTCTGGAACCAAGCGATCTTACCCAGCACCCTGCTGGCACCAAACTTGAGCTGTTTGCTAACAGCCCAGCTTCGTTCTCTTCTTTGCTACGGTTTCCAGTCAGTGTTTAGGGTGATAGCGTTCTTACTCTCACATTGCTTTCACCTGGACCCTTGGAGAACATCCTTCCAATTGTATCACAAAGAGAGAACGTGGCCACCTAGGTACCCTGTGTGCTCAGCTAAGGACACCTCCATTAGCAGTCGAGGCAACTGAAGTAGAGGAAACAGGACACGTGGACTAGCCCTGAAATAAAGATGGGGCTCCGGCAGTTTGAAATGTGTTTATTTGCAGTTTGCTGGCTCATAGATAAGGGTCCTTCGTGGTGAGGGGGGAAAAGGGTCAAAGCAGTTTTTAAAATGACAAATGCCCGAAGAGGCCTCTAAGTACTTCTGAGAGTATTAACTTTCGCTGGTATTGTTGAGTGAGTGTGATAGGAAAAGTCAAGAGTTGGGGGAGAGGGACAGCAAGCACCTTTCAAAACAGAACCTTCTCCAGCCGCTGCTGCAGGGAGACAGAAAGCTGGTAGAGCACTGGCTGGCATGGCCAGTCCTTGTGCAGACTGCGGAGTTGTTGGGAAGGGCGGGGGAGCCTCTCCGGCCCAGTACCCTTTATAACTTACTGGCTGTACGTCACGTCCATCCATCTCATCAATCTGCCAGGCGATTTTGCAAAAACTACCTACTGGAGACATTTTGGGGGTGCAGTTTGGGGGTTCAGTTTCCTTTATATGATTTTCTTTTAACATGGGGAGGAGGCAGAAAGGCATGTCTGTCATTTTTTCTGAATCTGAGAAGCAGCATGGCTCTAGCACAGTGATGGCGAACCTTTTGAGCTCGGCGTGCCGGCATTTTGAAAAACCCTAACTTAACTCTAGTGCCGTGTCACATATAGAAATTTTTTGATATTGGCAACCATAGTAAAACAAAGACTTATATTTTTGATATTTATTTTATATATTTAAATGCCATTTAACAAAGAAAAACCAACCAAAAAAATGAGTTCGCGTGTCACCTCTGACACGTGTGTCATAGGTTCGCCATCACTGCTCTAGCAGGTGGACACATGGCAGCATTTCCATGGACTCAATGGCTGTTAGTCTCATGTCATGATGTCAAGAGAGGGAGTGAAGCGAAGTTTCATATTTCAATCTACATTTTAGCTTCTTGAGTGACATAATCTGGTTTTATTTTAAAATTTACAGGTGCTGCCTTTCCATGACGCATCCTAACAATTCCCTTCCTTGCTTCTTCCTCGGTAGATAGGATGTAGCCATTTTGTGTTGCTTTGGCCGTTTGGGTCCCATCCAGCAGTGTCTGACCAGCAGATCTGGGCTGGGGGCCAAGCATCTGCTTTTCTAACACGCTCCCAGGTGATGCTGACACTGCTGGTCTTGAGATCACACGTGAGAACCACTGTTTTACAGCATCAGGGTTCCTTCCACATGATACAGTTTTGTGGCCATGAACAAAGTACCACAGCGAATTAACAGATTTCTTCCAGGGCAAAAGTCAACTGGGTCAAGTGTATGTCAGGATGGACCATTTACAATTGTCCATTTAAATATAATGTGACTTTACTGTACCTGTTCTATCCTTAGGGCGGCTGGACTTAACACGTGGACATGGGTGCTTATGATATTAGGTATATTGATCTGATTAGATGTCAAGTTAAATATTCTCAGTGAATGGATTATCTCATCAGAATGGTGATGTTTTCAGACATGCACAGAGAAACGATTCAAAAATAAACAGAAATTTCAGGAGAAAATGAGATGCCAGCTGCCAAGAAGCAGAGCATCGAAAGCTAGGAAGCTGAGATGCACCGAGGTTTTCCCGGGTGCACACGTGACATTCCTGTGATCTTCAGGTCATTATCCCTATTTCAGAGATGAGCAAAGCTGTCCTCTTTCTGTGACACTGTGTGGCTCCAGGGCAGACGTAAACAGGCAACCCCTTTTTGCTCTTTGTGTGATTCTATCAAATTACTCTTTGATGTGAGTGTCTTAAGGTATAACTCTCAAGATTAAGGGGGAAAAAACAAATATACATTGAGCCTGAAAAAATCAGCTACACATTTTAAAGGCAACCAAACTAGTATTATAGCTATTTGATAATGATTTTACATGGATATACATGATTACTAATAGTAATTAACTACATTAGCTTCCATTTCCGTGTTGAGTATGTCCTATATTTTATGTACAATGTATTTGTTGTCTTTATCACTCATGGTAATCTTAGTCGATAAAATTATTTTCATTGTATGTATGAAGCTCAATGAAGCTGAGTTAATTGCTCAGAGAGAGACAACTAGTAAGTGGCAAAATTGGGCTGCACACCCAGATTTATTTATCTCAATCAAAGGCTCAGCATAGCAATTATAGTCTAATGCCTCTTTTCACCCATGATCTCTAAATTCCCATTTGAGCCTCCTTAAGGGGATCCATTGGGCTCATAAGGGACTTGGATATATTTGTGCAGCCTGAAGTGTTATGGAGGGCTCACAGAACATTGAGAATTCCTCTGCAGATCTTGAGGACCCCCGTTTGAGAGAGGTGGGGGCGGATCTCAGTGGCAGCTTGGAAGAGCATGGGAGTCACAGGTATCGGACTGCTGTCCGGATCAGCGGCGTTGCAGGCGGGGACCCAGGGCAGTAGATAACGTCCTTCAGCTCAGTCTCCTCGTCTCCAAATGGGAAAAGGATGCCGTCTGCCCTTCAATTCTCTGTAATGATCAGACCAGCCAGGTAAATCTCGGATTGGGGAACAGAGCAAAGTAGTTCTTTTAGGGCAATAGTGTTGTTGTCATTAGACTGCAGCAAAGTGCATGAACACGAGTTAATGTTCACATGCATAAAATTATTACCACAGTGCCCGCCTGGCACATTCTACGTATAATATGTGTTTCCAAAATGGTAAAAATGTAATCTGTACCAACCAATATGAAAGTCGGTGACAAGACTCATGCAGACTTTGAAGAGGGGCCAAGGGAATCAGTTGACAGTTTTGTGACTGTAACTAGTAAAGAAAGCGGGATCTCAGTAAAGCATTATCCTTGTGAAATTTAAAAAGTATATATGTGAGGAGTAATCGTGCTGCAAAACAGATAACTCAAGAAAGAGCTCAACATCATGATATTTAAGTAGATTTCCTTCTGCAATGAGTGTAGATAAACTAAAAAAATATATTATCTATTATGGGCCCAAGCTTTCCATACATCCCTGAGTTAAATTATTTTATGTTTATGACCGATATTAATTAAAATAACTCCTGTTCTTTAAAGTTTTTCTCTAAATAGCTGTGTTCTCATATAATACTTTATCCATTGTTGTGAAATTTCAATTTATACAACAGATGGTCAGAATTGAAGCTTATATTAAATATCAAACACATGTAACTTGAATTGTGTGAAAACCAATCCTAATTCTCTTTACCATGGTCTAGTTTATGGGGACTTTATTTCAGCTCTGCCTCATACTGTGTAACTTGAACCTGGGTTAGGCCAACTTCAAGCCCGCATTATTTTTCCTATATCATGATACCATAATAAATGACCAAATGATAGTATTTATTTTTACAAATTTTTGCTATTATCATAGTAGGACTTTTGTTCTATGTCCTATTTGACTTACCTTCTCTCTAACCCAAGAATGTTATTGGGCGAAGAGCTCATTTTGTGATGAACATTGGGGGGACATAGTTCTCTTCTCTTCCTCCCTTTCTTCCTTCCACTCTCCCTCCCTCATACTCAACAGTCCAGAAAAACAATATTATGGATGAGGAATGGATACATGATAACTAACTCTAGGGATAGGGTACCACTGGGGGTGAGCCGGGTGGGATGTGGTCACAGTAGACAATGATCCCTTCTTATAAAATTTAGCTTCACAGGGGACATCATAGCAGTGAGTTCCTGTAATGAGTTGAGGCCTTGGCCCATTTTATCCATCTGATCATCTGTAATTCTTGACCTGAGATATAGGAACTAGCAGACAAGAAGATTCCTCAGGTCTTTGTGGCAGTAGGATACATCTCTCAGACATTCTCTATGTTGGCTGAACTTGGAGCTGGCAAAGGACAGCAACTGAACCCTGGGCCATGTTCCTGGGCATCTCAGGTTTTCCTTGGCCAGAGTTGGTTATTTCCCCTTTCATCACATTCAGCTGGTGACTCTGAGAGCATGTGGATGAGCCACCTAAACAGTAAACTGCCATTGGAATATTGACTGATACTAGAGGATTATGTGGGTTATATGATGAAGTCTTATCAGATTCAGGCTGTGCATGTTTTGTTTTGTTTGAACAGAATGAAGTCCCCGAGGTGAAGAAAGAGGAGACTCTGTTGGATCTGGACTTTGACCCTTTCAAGCCTGATGTAGCCCCTGCAGGTTCTGCTGGAGTGACCCACTCACCCATGTCTCAGGTATGAAGTGGTTTGTACGGTGTTTGGAGACGATATTCCATAAATTTTAATAAGCTGGGAAGGAAGGGTAAAATGGAAACTTTATCAATATCAATTATTCTAAAGCTCCCTGTACCATTAGCTTTCTCTGTCTAGAGCTGGAATAACCATGCATTCCAGTTTGCCCAGGAGTCATCTATCTCAGAGTGATTATTCAGAGTACCTTTGACGGTTCTGTCTTGGTGGCCAAAAAAAGCAGAAAATCATTCAGAATACTTCCTTCTCGGAGCTCTTGTGCAGACAGCCAGCAGAAATCATGGGCTTCCTCTGCCTTACTCTCCGGTGTTCATTACTTTAGTGCAGAAGGGACAGTTCTGCAGTGGATGCTGTAATGGTTAGTGGGTGAGATCCCACAGCATTTCTGTCTGCAAGTTTGAATCAAGAGATGCCTCTTTTATATCTACTCATGATTAAATGAAGCCGTAAGTTGTGGAACTTTGTGTGGATCTAGGACGAAGATTCTTTCAGAATTTTTTAAAAAGGTGACCTTGGTTAAATCTTTAAAGTCTTGATTCTGGAGAAAAAGCATTATGCAGCTAGGAAAGTTGCGTGTGCCACTGTGCAACTGTCCTGGCTTCCCAGCGGGCCATAATTGAGTCACCACACTGTGGAGTTGTCCTGTGATCCAGCTCTAATCACATCTCTCCTCCTTTGCTAAGAAGTCTCAGGCTGAGGTAACATAAGGAACACAGCTGCGCAATTCTGCTGGCCTTCTTTCCCCTTCACTCAAAGTGACCTCCATTCTCATCACCTGATCCCACGTTTTAAATCGATGTTCTTGCTGCTAGTAGAACACCTCGCCTTGTGATCTCTGCTGTGTGCACACAAGCTAACACACCCTTTCATGATCCCAAGGCTTGATAAACATGATGTTTTATATTGCTGCCTTCCTTTGGAGAAAATACAGCTGCTGTCTGCATTATGCTGTTAGGAGCTTTAAGGGGCTATAAAGCAAGAAAACATAAACCACCTGGATAATCAGAAAATGCATATTCAATGCAAAGGAGTCCCTGTATGAATACCTGTGGTTTTCAGGGGAGCTGTTTTTTACTCTCCCTCTTAGTTATTGTACAGGTAGATACTGTAGAGGTAGATGCTAACCCAGACACCAACCAGGCTGTGCAGAGATGCAGGGCGGGCGGGGCGGTGCAGTGAGAGCAGGCTCACACCAAGCGCGTGGGTTCAGTCAGAACCACAGGGCTTCCATTCTGTAGTGCAAACTCTAATGGAGACATCTGTAGTCCCATCTGGAAACTGTCCTGTTCTTAAGATGGGAGTGCCAGATTCTCTAACTTGCTGTTCGCATTTAGTGATTCAAAACAAGTACATAAACATGGATTAGTTCTAGTCACAAAGACATGGGCAGAAAAGGCTGTGGCTTACAGCTTGTACAGGTAGATGCTGTACAGGTAGATGCTAACCGAGACTCCAACCAGGCTGTGCAGAGGTGCAGGGCAGGCGGGGTGGTGCAGTGAGAACAGGCTCACACCAAGCACGTGGGTTCAGTCAGAGCCTCCTCCTCACCAAAAACCTGCTCTTCCATCACTCCTCTCTCTCTCTCTCCCTCTCTCTCTCTCCCTCTCTCTCTCTCCCTCCCCACCTTGGCTGGAATCAAACCACCGGCCCTTCAATTCATAGGCCAACGCTCTATCCACTGAGCCAAACCAATCTACGCTCTTCTCCTCTCTTTTTTTTTAGAGCATAAGGCAGAGGGTTTTCAAGCCGTACCAAAAGGAGGTATAAAGATCTCTACTTCTCTACTTGGACACAGAGCAGTCCAAGTAAGACCCCAGAAGCTTGAAATAGTGTACAAGTTGGGGAATTATGATATGTTCCAACCATAAAGTGAAAGAAAGGAGATGAGGTTGGAGACAGGGTCCCAGGCTGTCCTCACATGGAAGTCATTACAAAGCCTCTCTTTCCCACACTCCCTCTTCACTCTCTTTCTCCCTTTCACCACGTTCACCTATTTGCTTTAAAATAACCCCTCAATTGAAAATTGAAAACAATTCAGGCCTTACTCAGGATTTTCACCTTAATCCTGAGAACAATAGGAAACCATTTGGCAGACTTAATTAAATGAGTGGTCAGAGCAGGTTTTCTTTTAAGTTTATTCTCGTTGCTGCATTGAGAATGGTCTGAGAAGGAATGGACAAGAAAGATTTGGACAGAGCAGTCAGGTGGTGATAGGTAAGAGAGATCATGGTGAACTGAAGTGGTGGTAGCAATAAGATAAAAGGAGTATTGGACAGGTGTGGAAAGTATTTCTAAGGTAGAATTGATAGGTCTTGCTGATGGGTTGAATGATCCTTTACCCTCTCTGCATCCACCCCCTTGGCATTTAACTTTGAAGTGTCCTCTGCCTCTGTCTCTGGACTTGACCATGTGCCTGGCTTTGGGTGCAAGTATGGTGCTTCTAAGTCTACACCTTGAGATGCCTTGCTCTTTCTTGTGCTTCTGTCATCTCCATGAGGACATTCCTGAGGTAGCCTACTGGCATGGAACAGATACGTGGCAGAGACTTGAAGTGCCCAGTCAGCAGTTGAGGCTCGTCTAGATCAGTGGTCGGCAAACTCATTAGTCAACAGAGCCAAATATCAACAGTACAACGATTGAAATTTCTTTTGAGAGCCAAATTTTTTAAACTTAAACTATATAGGTAGGTACATTGTTATTAACTTATTTAGGGTACTCCTAAGCCTTAGGAAGAACCACACTCAAGGGGCCAAAGAGCCGCATGTGGCTAGAGAGCCGCAGTTTGCCGACCACGGGTGTAGGGGAAAGAGGAAATAGCATTAGCAATAATTAGGATCTGCACATTTCCTCGAAGATGTGATAAACAGGTATCTAGATACCTTGTTTACATCATTTGATATGTGTGTGTATTAAAGTAACCCCGTTCACCATGTTTCAGATACAGTTTCCTACTTGTATAGCAAAAGGCATATTGGTAGAACTGGGCTATCCAATATGGTAGCACGAGGCACATTTAGCTGTTTAAATTTAAATAAAATAAAATTGTGTAAAATGAAAAATTTGGTTCTGTTACACTAGCACATTTCAAGTTCACAGTAGCCACGTGTGACTAGTGGCTACCATATTGGACAGCACAGATAGCGAACGTTGTTATCACCAAAGAGTGTTCTGTTGAACAGTGCTGTCCTAAATGCTTCAAAATGCTTATTATTTTATTTCAAGAACATTTATCATCTCAGTAATTGTAACATGCGTGGGATTTGTATACTAACAGTATTTTTGTCTCTTTGCTTTCAGACATTGCCCTGGGACTTATGGACGGTAAGAGTGCTAAGAATTCTGTATGTTGATGTATCTGGGTCCCTGGACATTTAGAAACCTTGTTATATTTTATTTCATCTGTAATGGAAAGAAGGCCCAAACATTTTAAACAATGATGGAGTCCCCTGATGGTCCCAGGTATTACCAACACTAGAAATAATGGTGAGGAGAAAGGTGCCCATGTGCCAGGCTCCTGGATGAGCAAGAGTTTGAGATGCCCCTTGATGCTTCTTCCTGGGATTATTGGTGGCTAGAAGAAGTGCTGTAGTGAAGGATGTGCACATTGGTTATTGCTTATAGAGCACAAGAAAAGTATAAATGGGAAACTGTAAAGCATTGGCTACTCTGCATAGGGAACCATTTTCTCTTCTTTTCTTTTCTTTTTTATCCTCACCCAAGGATATTTTTCCATTGACTTTTAGAGAGTGTGGAAGAGAGAGGAAAAGATAGAGAGAAATATCAATGTGAGAAAGACATAGATTGGTTGCCTCCTGCATGAGCCCCGACCAGGCCTGGGCTGGGGAGGAGCCTGCAACCAAGGTACGTGCCCTTGACCGGAATAGAACCCTGGACCCTTTGGTCCGCAGGCTGACGCTCTATCCACTGAGCCAAAACCGGCTAGGGCCTCATTTTTTCTTTTTAATGAAGCATAATCAATAAGAATTTGAGCTTCAGAGCCAGACAACCCTGGATTTGAGTCCAGACTATTACTTATACCAATAGGACTTTGAGCAATTTCTAAAAGTCTTTCAGCCTCAGCTTCTCTCATCTGTAGAGTAAGGGATACCTACCTTATGATACCTACTGCAGAGTGTTATGTGAGGATTGAGAGAGATACTGTTTGTAGAATATTTAGCCCAGTGTCTGGATGTATCAATAAAAGGTAGAAGTGCAAGGATGCGTGCTTCCAGAATTCAGAGTTGAGAAAAAGACGCAAACAGAGCTTTGTGATGGCAGCCTCTGTGGTATGAAATTAGAAGATTGGGGGAAGGCAAGATGGCGGCGATATAGGCAGACGCGTCCCAGGTCTTGTCCCGGAGCAAACGGAGTAAGCAGCTGAAACTAATAACACCCACCCCGAATTGGCAAATTTACTCAGCTGGTGAGACGGTTTGCAGCCGGGAAGGGCAGACCTCCCCTGGAAAGGTTAAAGACCAGGGATCTGGGCAGGAAAGTTTGCCAGACCTGAGCCCAGAGGGTCGGAGGGAGACCGCGTGGCAGACAGCCGCGTCTCTTGGGACAGACACAGACCCTGACCTGGGTAAGGAGTTCCGCGGGTTTGCTGGCGCCAGGAGATTTGAGATTTGGATTTTGTGATTGCGGAGAACTGAGACTAAAGGGGGCATCCTGAGGAACTGACCAGACCATGCAGTGCCCATAAGAGAGGAGCGTTTCCCAGATCATGCAGTGCTGGTAAGAGAGGAGCGTTTCCCAGACCGCAGATCCAAGCAACAGCAGCCCCCTGATCACCGCAGCCTCCTGATCACCACAGCCTCCTGATCACCACACCCTTTGTCTGTGGAACAGCAGCTGTACGTGAAGCCTCCCCCCACGAGCCAGAAGAGCCAACACAGCTGTGAACAACACCCACCAGAGGAGCTGCTGCCAACTGGAAAGCAGCTGCTACCGCAACCGTCTGAGCAGCAACCACAACCCAAGGAGCCCCTGCCACCCAGGGAGCAGCCACTGAACATCTCAACATCTACATATGTCAGCGAGATCAAACATGGGTAGGCAAAGAAACCCCCAAAGGAAAGAAAAGGAGGACTCGCCAGAAAAGCAGCTAAGTGAGACAGAGATATGCAACATGACGGAAAAAGAATTCAGAATAAGGTTCCTAGAGTACATGCACCAGATGTTCAAGAAGCAAGAAGAAACAGATGAAAAACTCAACTACTTATGCAAGAAGCTAGAAGAAACAGATGAAAAAATCAACAACTTAAGTAAGTCCCAAGAAGAAATGAAGAGCGACATAGCTTCAATAAAAAACTCCATTGAAAGTATCAACAGTAGACTGGGAGAAGCGGAGGACCGAATTAGCGAATTAGAAGACAAGGAAGCAAAACACACTCAAACTGTACGGCAAATGGAGAAAAAAATTAAAAGACAGGAGGAGAGCCTAAGGGAGCTTTGGGACAACATGAAACGAAACAACATACGAATAATAGGGGTGCCAGAACAACAGAAAGATGAACATGGATTAGAAAACCTATTCGAAGAAATAATATCAGAAAACTTCCCTGAGGTGGGGAAGAAAAAAGTCACACAAGCCCAGAGAGTCCCAAACAAGGTGAACCCGAAAAGACCCACACCAAGACACATCATAATTACCATGGCAAATGTTCAGGATAAAGAGAGAATCTTACAGGCTGCAAGAGAGAGACGGAAAGTAACATACAAGGGATCTCCCATTAGATTATCAAATGATTTCTCAACAGAAACACATCAGGCCAGAAAAGAATGGACAGAAATCTACAAAGTGATGCAAAGCAAAGGACTGAATCCAAGAATACTCTATCCAGCAAGGCTATCATTCAAAATTGAAGGGGAAATAAGAAGCTTCACAGACAAAAAAGGGCTAAGGGAGTTTATCACCACCAAGCCAGCCATGCAAGAAATGCTAAAGGGACTGGTGTAAAAAGAAGAAACATCAAGCTCAGAAAGAAAACAGCCACACACACACACACAAAAAGAAATGGCTACAAACAAGTACCTTTCAATAATAACTTTAAATGTAAATGGACTAAATGCTCCAACCAAAAGACATCAAGTGGCTGAATGGATAAAAAAACATGACCCATACATCTGCTGTCTACAAGAGACCCACCTCATTAGAAGGGACTCACACAGACTGAAAGTGAAGGGATGGAAAAATATCTTTCACGCAAATGGAAAGGAAAAGAAAGCTGGGGTAGCAATACTTATATCTGACAAAATACATCTCAAAGTGAAGGCCATAACCAGAGATAAGGAAGGCCACTTCATAATACTAAAGGGATCAATACAACAAGAAGATATAACCCTGGTAAACATATATGCACCCAATGCAGGAGCACCCACATACATAAGAAAACTTCTGGAAGATATCAGGGGAGAGATCGACAACAATACAATCATAGTAGGGGACTTTAATACACCACTGACATCACTGGATAAATCCGCTAGACAAAAACTCAGCAAAGAAACAGCAATCCTAAATGACTCACTAGATCAGATGGACTTAATTGACATCTTCAGAACACTTCACCCCACAGCTGCGGAATATACATTCCTCTCAGGTGCTCATGGGACATATTAAAAAATAGACCACATATTGGGTCACAAGCAAAGTCTCCACAAATTCAAGAAGATTGAAATCATAAAAAGCTTCTTCGCAGACCACGATGGCATAATGTTAGAAATAAACTACAATAAAAACAACCCAAAATACTCAAACACTTGGAAGCTGAATAGCATGTTATTAAATATTGATTGGGTTACCGATGACATCAAAGAAGAAATTAAAAACATCCTGGACACTAATGACAATGAAAACACAACAATCCAAAACCTCTGGGACACAATGAAAGCAGTCCTGAGAGGAAAGTTTATAGCTCTACAGGCCTATCTCAAAAAACAAGAAAAAATGGTAGTCAATCATCTAACTCTACAACTCAAAGAATTAGAAAGAGAGCAACAAGAAAACCCCAGAGTGAGCAGAAGGAAGGAGATAATAAAGATTAGAGCAGAAATCAATGAAATAGAGACCAAAAAAACAATACAGAAAATCAATGAAACCAAGAGCTGGTTCTTTGAAAGGATAAACAAGATTGACAAACCCCTAGCCAGGCTCACCAAGAAGCAAAGAGAGAGGTCCCAAATAAACCAAATCAGAAATGATAGAGGCGAAATAACAACAGACCCCACAGAAATACAAATGATTGTTAAACAATACTACGGGCAACTCTACTCCAACAAACTAGACAACCTGGAGGAAATGGACAAATTCCTAGAAAAATACAACATTCCAAAACTCAATCAGGAAGAATCTAAAAACCTCAATAGGCCAATAACTATGGAAGAAATTGAAGCAGTCATCAGAAAGCTTCCAGCAAACAAAAGCCCAGGGCCAGACGGCTTCACAGGGGAGTTCTACCAAACATTCAAGGAAGAACTAAAACCTACCCTCCTCAGACTACTACAAAAAATTCAAGAGGAAGGAACGCTTCCAAGCTCATTCTATGAAGCCAGCATCACCCTAATACCAAAACCAGGTAAAGACATCACAATGAAAGAGAATTACAGGCCAATATCCCTCATGAACATAGATGCCAAAATCCTCAACAAAATCTTAGCAAATCGGATCCAGCAGTACATCAGAAGGATCATACACCATGACCAAGTAGGATTTATCCCAGAGATGCAAGGATGGTACAACATCCGTAAATCAATAAATGTGATACATCACATAAACAAATTGAAAGAAAAAAACCACATGGTCATATCAATTGATGCAGAAAAAGCATTCGACAAAAATCCAACACCCATTTTTGATAAAAACTCTCAGAAAGGTGGGAATAGAAGGATCATACCTCAACATAATAAAAGCCATATATGACAGGCCCACAGCCAACATCATACTCAATGGACAAAAACTAACACCATTTCCCCTAAGAACAGGAACAAGACAGGGATGCCCACTCTCACCACTCCTGTTCAACATAGTGCTGGAAGTATTAGCCATTGCAATTAGGCAAGAAGAAGAAATAAAAGGCATCCAAATTGGAAAAGAGGAAGTAAAACTGTCCTTATTTGCAGATGACATGATATTATACATACAAAACCCTAGAGACTCCATCAAAAAGCTACTAGACTTAATACATGAATTTGGCAATGTAGCAGGATACAAAATTAACCCCAAGAAATCTGAGGCATTTCTATACACCAATAGTGAACTTTCAGAAAGGGAGATCAGAAAAACAATCCCATTTACCATCGCACCAAAAAAATTAAGATACCTAGGAATAAACTTAACTAAAGAGGTTAAAGACCTCTACTCAGAAAACTACAGGACGTTGAAAAAAGAGATAGAGGAAGACATAAACAGATGGAAGAACATACCATGTTCTTGGATTGGTAGAATCAACATCATTAAAATGTCCATACTACCCAAAGCAATCTATACATTCAACGCACTTCCCATTAAAATACCAATGGCCTTCTTCAAAGATCTAGATCGAACTCTCCAAAAATTCATCTGGAATAAAAAAAGACCCCGAATAGCTGCAGCGATCCTGAGAAAGAACAAAGTAGGTGGGATCTCAATGCCAGATATCAAGCTGTATTACAAAGCCACTGTTCTCAAAACTGCCTGGTACTGGCACAAGAACAGACATATAGATCAGTGGAATAGAATAGAGAGTCCAGAAATTAGCCCGAACCAATATGCTCAATTAATTTTTGACAAAGGAGGCATGAACATACAATGGAGCCAAGATAGTCTCTTCAATAAATGGTGTTGGGAAAATTGGACAGACATATGCAAGAAAATGAAACTAGACCACCAACTTACACCATACACAAGAATAAACTCAAAATGGATAAAGGACTTAAATGTACAACAGGAAACCATAAAAATTCTAGAAGAATACAAAGGCAACAAAATCTCAGACATATGCCAAAACAATTTCTTCACTGACACAGCTCCTAGGGCAGTTGAAACTAAAGAGAAAATGAACAAATGGGACTACATCAAAATAAAAAGCTTCTGCACAGCAAAAGAAACCATCAACAAAACAACAAGAAAACCCACCTCGTGGGAAAACATATTTGCCAACGTCATATCTGATAAGGGCTTAATCTCCAAAATTTATAGGGAACTCATACAACTTAACAAAAAGAAGATAAACAATCCAATCAAAAAATGGGCAAAGGATCTAAATAGACACCTTTCAAAAGAGGACATTCAGAAAGCCAAGAGACATATGAAAACATGCTCAAAGTCACTAATCATCCGAGAGATGCAAATCAAAACAACAATGAGGTACCATCTCACACCTGTCAGAATGGCCATCATCAACAATTCAACAAACGACAAGTGCTGGAGAGGATGTGGAGAAAAAGGAACACTTGTGCACTGCTGGTGGGAATGCAGACTGGTGCAGCCAGTATGGAAGGCAGTATGGAGGTTCCTCAAAAAATTGGAAATGGAACTCCCATTTGACCCTGTGATCCCACTTCTAGGAATATATCCCAAGAAACCAGAAACACCAATCAGAAAGGATATATGCACCCATATGTTCATAGCAGCACAATTCACCATAGCTAAGATCTGGAAACAGCCTAAGTGCCCATCAGTAGATGAATGGATTAGAAAACTGTGGTACATCTACATGATGGAATACTATGCTGCTGTTAAAAAGAAGGAACTCTTACCATTTGCAACAGCATGGATGGAACTGGAGAGCATTATGCTAAGTGAAACAAGCCAGTCAATGAAGGAAAAATACCACATGATTTCATTCTTTCATGGATAATTAAGACCATTACAAACTTTTGAACAATAATAAATACAGTGGCAGAGCTGCCTCAAACCGATTGTCGGACTTCAGTGGTAAGGCCAGGGAGGGTTGGGGGACAGGAGGGAGGGGAGTAAGAGATCAACCGAAGACTTGTATGCATCCATATAACCATAACTAATGGACATAAGACACTGGGGGGTAAGGGAGGGCAGGGGCTTGTCAAGGGTGGAGGGGGGAAAAAAGGACACATATG